>NC_133134.1:80914248-81069248 GCF_048418815.1 Hemitrygon akajei
ATTACAGACACAGAGTATCCATCCCTCATATGCGGCATATCCAGATAATCACCCAGCAAAACTCTACATGGGAGTGAGGCCTCTCAAAAAAAGTTAGCTGTTGTAGGAGGCAAGTTCCATGATGTTGTTGTTTATCCTCATTGGTGCAAGATTTTTTAAAAATGTACCAATGAGGCTAAACACTTCACAAGTAATCAAAGAGCGTGTATTTACAACAGCAAATACAGTAGCTAATCTGAATTGAGCACGGTTCCACAACAAGTAAACAAATGAGTACCCAGTCCATGTGTTTTTTTTGGTCATGTGGATTGAGAGAAGCGTCATGGCCTAGAACACGGGAAATGTTTACATCCACCAAGATTCAGCCAGCAAGATCACGTTTACAGCATACTGTATTTACAGCTCAAGGTCACAATTGTTACTGACAAAATCCATGTCAGCCAATAAGTTGGCAATGGTGGATTGTGATGCACACAAATCATTTATTGCACAGAAAAAAAGGATGACCATCAACATGGAGAAGCTAACTATAAAAAAAAAATCAAAAGAAACAAACTATAGAAACTTCTCCCAACAAAAGCAGGATAATTTGTCCAGGGAAAGAAAGAAAATGACAAAAAGTTTGAATAAAATCAGTATAAAAGTTTGAATAAACTATGGAGATCAAAGCTTGCACTCACCAAAGTTTGATATGGTGCGCACAGCAACAAAACTCAATGATTATCATGGTGAATATGTATTTTGGCTTCATACTCTTATACAAAACTTAATCGTCAAATAGTGCATTTTCCTAATATATAGTGGATTCGAGTTAATTGGGTCATCGGGGCAGGTGCTTATTTGGGACAACTCTTAAAGAACAAAAACTAATAAAGAAATTATCCGCTGCTTATCTGTGACACCATGCCATTTAGTCAGGACAGGAGACTGTTGCCACACAGCTTCTAACTAGCATCAATGGTGAGCACTTCTGTGGCTGTTAAGACACTACAACATGCTTAGAGCAGACAGTTTTTAAAACAGTGTCAGTTGCATGTGTTTGTGTTCAAAATCAGTGATTTATGTCAATGAAAGTTGGCAAAAAGAATGAGCATTAAGACAAATGTGAACTGTTTATCTCACTCCCGTTTCAAGCATTCAGCCTTGGAGATGCCAGAAATGGTCAAGTGAAAATTAATTGATTTCAATATTTCAAGTTCAATAACATCTGAAGAATTTGAAGGTATCAATAATCATTTAAAATATTACAATGAAAATGAAGATGTAATAATCAAAAGCATTGTAAGAAGGCAGTCCATTATCTGCACTAAGTGTGCTAATTTTGTTCATTTGCAGTCAATCAAAAGAACATGGCAGCATACACTGGACAAATTCCTCTGTCAATAATTGTTAGGAACTAATACACAGTTTTATAGTACTGTAGTAGTATTGGTAGTGCTCACATTCATTCTGCATTTCATTTAAATTATAATTGTTACTCAATTTGTCTTCTCAAATAACTTTATAACTATTTCTGTGAAACTTCAGCTTATTCGGGAAGCTGTTTAATTGGGACAAAATATGTCTTCCAGATTAGATTTTATTTATCACAGGTACATCAAACACACAGTAAAATTCACTATTGGTGTTAACAACCAACGTGCCCAAGGGTGTGCTGGGGGACTGAATGGAAGTGTTGCCACATATTCTGGTGCTAACATAGCATGCCGCACAATGCTCAGCAGGATGTCACAGCACAAGCAACAAAACAGCAGCAGCAAACAAGACCCATCTCTCCCACTCTCCCATACACAGTCCTGACACCAAGACTCTAACCCCAAGTATCAAAAAGATAAACAGGACATATTGCCCTCCAAATAGGTTGTTTTTAAAGAAAGGAGAAAGCAATTAAATTTGGTGCTAATTTTACATTTTAAAGTTTTGAATAAATCTAACACCGGGGAATATTGGGTATTGTACACAACTAGTTGTCCACAATCTCACATAAAATAATATTTTTACTAAAGATTAAGAGCAGATCATTTCATTTTCAATTGGTAACGAGGTGTTGTCATTGCAGGCAAATTCAAATTCATGTAATCTGACCTACAAGTCTTCCACCGCAAGGACGCAGCAGGTGATATGCCCCGTGAACTCACTTAAGATTAAACAGGTTACAGTGTACAGGATGTTACAGTGAACTAATTTAGACATGGACAAGTTATAATTCATATGCACATGGCTGATTACTGCTTATGCTATTGCCCTGAAAGCCTATTAGGGGGTAGTTAGGAAGCAACCAGATTGATTTCTTACTTAAAATTCTCACTCCTGCTTTGGGTTTTCGCAACAATTCAGTGGCTTGTGCTTACCTCAGAATAGTTAGTGTTAAGGAAGTTACCATTCAATTAATCCAGAGAGCAACATCAGCAGTCCCATTCCTCTTCTCTTTCCCTCAGTACTCTACAAATTAAATACCACTCCAATTTCCTTTTTGAAGGAAATGATCGATCCACTTCCACCACATCAGCAAATTCGCAATCACAACTCTGTGCGAGGTATTTTTGCCCGATCTTTTTTTTTTGCGTACTAGTTGTTGAACTATGTGCAAATGAGAACAATTCCCCTTCATCACACTATTAGAACCAGCTGCAGCATTGAACATTTTTATCAAACATCCCCTCAAAATCCTCTCCAAAGGCAAGCTCAGCTTCTCCACTCTGATTCCATAACCAAAATCCCTCATCCTGGAATCCTACTGATTAATCTTTCTCAGTCCATTCACTGGTTATATTTAAAGCAGTGGTTGATCAGTACTTGATTAGTACAGGCATCAAAGTTTACAGGGAGAAGACAGGAGAATGGGGTTGACAGGGAAAATAAATCAGCCATGATGGAATGGAGGAGGGGACTTGAGGACTAAGTGGCCTAATTCTGCTCCTAAGTCACTCAAAGGACTTTGCAATCTTCCTCAAGTATGACGAGCAGAATTGGACAGTAGTCCAGCCTACAAGGATTTTACACAAAATCATTTCCCTTCTTTTGTACTTGGTTTAGATTTATAAAATCCAAAAACACCACGTGCTTGCTGGCCACTCCCTTAACATACCCTCCCACTTTCACGTACTTAGTCAATATAATGTCCCCTTTAACCTTTTTGCCATTGTGCATCACTTCAAACTTGTATATTAAATTTCATCTGTCATCTGCCATCTATCTATCCATCCAGCCAGCTGCATCTCCCTGGAGTCTACACCTATCATCTTCACCATCAGTCAAGCACAAATTTGGAAATTTCAACCAGTCATCAATTACACTCAAATCATTAATCCCATACTTTAAAACAAAAGAGGCCCACAGCAGTGATTCCTGGGGTACACTACTATTTACCATCTGCCAACATGAAAAACAAATTTTTCCTACTGCCTTATGCCAACTTTCTATCAGAAAATACTTGTCTTTTTGAATGACAGCATGCAGCCAATCGAAGATGTTAAATTAACACTCCATTATTTTGCCTACAAATTTAACACAGCACGAATGCATTGTGGTATCTCCCATCTGATGGTGGTAGTTGGGGGGGGTGAGGAGGAGTCAAAGAGATTATCCCATCTGTCCCACTATCTCTTTGACAACACCCCCCCCCCCCCCGCCCCAAAATCAGGTGGGAGGTAGCTTAGCATTAATACAAAAACTGTGAGGATAGGAAACTGCTTCTTACCAACTCCCTGCCAGTATCTCCAGGTCTCATTGCTTATAAAACATTCTGTTTACTCTTTTAACTTGTGTTGTAAATGCACCTTATGCAAATGACAATCATCTAGAATATAATTTTTTATATTTATTTGTGGTAATATTACTTTATGTGCTGTATCTGAGTTATATATACTGTGTTGTGCAACTTGAGTTGGAGGAACATTGTTTCATTTGGCAGAATCCAGCTGTGTACAGTTGAATGACAATAAACTTGAACTTGTTTATTTCAGTTTGACTCTGTGGGACTCTAACTCTCTGTGTTGCCTTTACGGAGATGTCATCAACAGCAATTCCTTAATCAGTTATCTACAAAAGGATTTTATTCCAAATTTATTTGCTTATTTATTGACATACAGCATGGAGTAGGAAGATCACAGGACAATTTACAATGACCAATTGACCTACCAACCAGTAGGTCTTGGGAATATGGGAGGAAACCAGAGCAGCCAGAGGAAGCCCATGTGGTCACGGGGTGAATGCACAAACACCGTCCGGACTGCAGCAGGAATTCAACCCAAGTCACCTGAACTGTAAAGCCTTGTGCTAACCGCTACATTACCAGGCCTCCTGAAATTTAAAACTTTCTATTTGCTGTGAAGGGATTCAAACTCATTCCAAGCACGTGGATATCAGCCCATTAATCTATTTAATTTGGCCAGGGTTTGAACATGAGGCTCGCAACCCTATCACAAGAAACCCAGAGCTGCAGAAGCACCAACAAAAGCTCCAAAGATTTCATCCTTAGGAGAGGAATTATCTTCAATGAAGGGCTACACCTGGGGACAACTCGACAGACTGGCCCGGGACAGAGGACTCTGGCAAGCTGCTGTTGGTGGTCTATACTGCATTAGAGGTGAAGGGCTTACGAAGAACTTAAAAATTAAGAACCACAGAAACTTTGCTGAAAACACAAGCCAAAACCATCTCGTCAATTAATTACCACAACCTCAAAAGTGATACTCATTATTCATCAACCCAATTACAGTTCCCATATGCCCAAACATCCCATGTCAACTTTTCCTAGGAACAGTGGCATTCAAGTTAATAAGCACTAAAAGCAGTATGTTGATGCAATACAAAGTAAACAGATGTTTGCTGGTTTGGAAACATTCTTGACAGCAAAACACAAAAAAGGCCTCTATTACGAACATAACATATCCTAAATATAGATGTGCTCAAACATACTTTCCCATCTAACTCAATGTCAGATATGTTTTTTTTGGATATTGACACACTTGCAATAACAATACCAGGCCATGATCTTGAGGTCTGAATTTGGTTTTACTACACTGGCAAGTCCAATTTTAAATTCAAACTTCAACCAGGTAGCTTCAACCACCCTGCAAGTACTTCAGTGCACGGCCTGTCAGCAAGATTCCCGACTACTTCTGAAGAGGATCGGGGTATGTGGGGTCATCTGTTTCGAACTATTGCACATATTAGCCTCAGAAGAACAAAAAGGTTTCAACAAAAGCCTTTCACTTTTAGTAAAGTCGGTTCTTTGTTGCTAATAAGTGTATCTGAAAATTTGGGCTCGGGAAGTACACCAGCTACAATTCAATTTGAAGATTGTTTTAAGGTAAAGATTTTAAAGCAGCCCTCAGTAGAACAAGGATGTATCCATCAACAACTGGGTCTGCAATCCTTTTGAAGGGATGGCAAAAATGCACAACAATACTTCACTTTAGCTGGCATTACATCAAATCATCCCAGACTTCAAAACATAACCTTAAGACAGATATAATTTAACCACAGCATGAGAAACATCCTTGGCCATTTTTTTCTTGTACCAAGTTAGTTAAACTTGACATTAACGCAAAACCTTCAAAACAAAAACAGTACTTATGATGGGCATTGGCCTGTACGTTGACTGTTTAGTTACTTCCATAGATGCTGCCTGACCTGCTGAGTTCCTCCAGCATTTCATACGTACAAAGAATTTGACTTCAAATTTATCATATACATGCACTGAAAATGCCATGGTTTGTTCATGACCATTAATGTGATGAACCCCATTTAGGAAATCAGTTATAAACATACATGAACATATTGACAGATTTATAAGTCTGTCAAGCTACGTACAAAAATAAAGAATCAACAAGTTTTAGAAGGAAGATACAACTAAAAGAGTGACAGTTCTATACAGTGATTTACACAATACTGTTAATCAAGTCTGTCAGTTGATACAAAAGAGACAACAAACCTGGGAAAGAGGTGAAACTTGTGCTAAATCGGTTAACGAGGTCAGAATGGTGAGAAAATTGCCTGCACCAAAGATTTTCCAAGTACAGAAGAAAAGGAATTCACATAAAAAAGTGAGGGGGAGGGAGAGAAAGAGGAAAGATTGCAATAACAAGGATAGAGCAGCACAAACTGCAAGAGGCTGGAAATGTACACAGGAATTTAAATTTTCTGGAAACCAAATGAGTAAAAATGATAAAATAAAGGTAGAGCATAGGAAACCGCATTAATCTTTCACGGCCACCTCCCCAACCCCCAAACATATACACACTCAGAAAACACAACAAACACGAGACATTTTTAACCCATCGCGATTATTTCAAAGACCTGTGCTCGCCACACGAGCAAAAAAAACGCCACACTTAAAGCCCGCAGATTACAAGACATTTAACCACTACCTCCCCCTCCCACCACCATATTGCTGACACAGACACCACCACCCCCACCACTCACTTACCTGATCGGAAAATGTTTGCTCTCCCTCTCACACATGATTCATCCAACAGCCCGCCATGGCACACGAAGAAAACCGAATCCTTCTTCCTTTTTATAAGCCTCGGGAACGCATTCTCGGTCTCTTTCTCCCCCTCTCTCACACACATATATACACACCCAAACGCGTACATATACACCCAGACCGCTTGTTTTGCTGGTGGCAGTGGCGGAGAGGAGTGGGGGAAATTGTTATTATTTGTGCTCTCTCCTCGCTCTTTTGCTCCCTTTTAATTGAATTCTTTCTTTATAAAGATGACACCAAGCGCCCAAAGTGCGCCATGGAGAGATAAACACAAAATGGCCGCCGCGCCGACCCAACAGGGAGGGCGCTGCAGCCACCCGACCCGAAACACCACGCCGTCCCCTAAATCCACAACCACCGCCCCAACGGTAAACAAATCTCAACAGAACGCCGAGACCGGGCCATAAACTCAAAACTAAAATATTTTTTCTCTCATCTTTTCGTTTTTTAAAAAAAATACCCCTTACCCACACCCCTTTGCGCCGGCAACCGTTTGGCTCGCGAGCTCGGTCCGAAGTGCGGCTTCGTTCATTTTATTCTTACCGTCTTTACAAAGGGAGGGGATGAAGAGAGAGGGGGGGGGGGGGAATAAGCAAGGTGGAGTGTCTATTGCTATTGTTTTAAGTCTAAAGGGGATTGTTTTAATTTATTCCAAGGTCGTGATTTTCAACCCACAATGCAATGCGAGGGGGTAGCTGCTGGTGACCAGCAGAGGCGAGAAGGTGTTCATTAAACCTCCTAAGACGTGCGAAAAAAAACTTTAAGGTTTCACATCTAGGTTATTTTGCATCTGCAAGTTTGCAATAGGGATGTCTTGTGGTCGGAGTGCAACTTCATTACGGGTGGCACCTGAGCTGATAATTCGCCTTTAGTTTTAACAAGGGTTTAAATTTCCCGGCATGCCTTTCGTTTAGGTGAAGGGAGGGAGGGTAATCTGTATTGAGTTGGAAATACAAAAATCCTTCCACACAAGGACCTGTTAAAATACGTCTATATGGTGGAACTGTTCAAGTGGGATTTTAGTCTAAGGGCAGCCTGAACCCATCAGCCGTATAGTTGGGAATCGTGCCTGGCAACCAGCAGATTTGCCATAGCAACGGGAGGAGAAACGTTTAGGATCCAAGTAGAAAAAGCTTCCTTCTGACCTCAACACCGGCCCAAATGACTCTGTTTCCGAATAAAAGAAAACTGTCGGCAGATATTCGTTTTTTGACAAAACTGTCCCTATTTGTGAGCAGGAACCCCCCTTTGAGGGAGGAATCTCAGCTTCTCAAAGATTGTGTTATTTCAAATTTTCTCAATTACGAGAGAATGTATTTGAATAATTTATTCCTCCAGTTATCTTTTTCAACAAATGGTTATTATTAAATTATTTAGGGTACTGCTGTGACCTGTTGACCTCACCGGAAGTATTTGATGGCAGGCAAGATGGTGGCGCCCGCTGCGAGGGGCGTGTAAAGGGAGCGTGGGTCATTATATCCAGTTAAGAAAAAGGTGAGAGAGACTCTGTCGTTATTTTCAGGGGGAGGAGGGCGAGAGGGACCGATCGCTATACACTTGGAGAAGAAACGAGAGGGAATCGGTCACTGTACTCTGGGAAAGAAGGACAAGAGGGAATCAATCGGTATGCACTGGGAGAAGAGGCGAGAGAGAATCGATCACTATACTCTGGGAAAGAGGGTATCGGTCGCCTATACACCGGGAAAAGAGACGAGAGGGGATTGGTCGTTATTCCCGGGAGAGAGGGGGTGGGGTGAGGGGAGAGGACTCAGCAGGTCAAGCAGTATCTGTGTCGAATGCCTGCATCAAGACTGTTCAACCTGGCCCTTAAGGTTGCTAAATCTAACCTTGTGCACGTTAGAGCATAAATAACAGAGGCGCTGTGGAGGTGTTGGTGATTTATTTTATTTCTGGGGAGTGTTTGCACTGTGCGCAGCTTTAACCTGAACCATCGATATACCCTTTCTCCCACAAATACTGCTTGACCCGCTGAGTTCTTCCAACACGTTATTTGTTGCTCCATGTTCCAGAGCCGCGTCAGGTTGAGAGGTGTCTGTCGAGATGGGTAGACAGAGTCCATGGACGGGCGTTGGTACTGAGCTGCGTCCATAACTCTCTAGTTTCTTGCAGTGTCGGGCAGAGCAGATAGATAGATAGATACTTTATTCATCCCCATGGGGAAATTCAACTTTTTTCCAATGTCCCATACACTTGTTGTAGCAAAACTAATTACATACAATACTTAACTCAGTAAAGAAATATGATATGCATCTAAATCACTATCTCAAAAAGCATTAATAATAGCTTTTAAAAAGTTCTTAAGTCCTGGCGGTAGAATTGTAAAGCCTAATGGCATTGGGGAGTATTGACCTCTTCATCCTGTCTGAGGAGCATTGCATCGATAGTAACCTGTCGCTGAAACTGCTTCTCTGTCTCTGGATGGTGCTATGTAGAGGATGTTCAGAGTTATCCATAATTGACCGTAGCCTACTCAGCGCCCTTCGCTCAGCTACCGATGTTAAACTCTCCAGTACTTTGCCCACGACAGAGCCCGCCTTCCTTACCAGCTTGTTAAGACGTGAGGCGTCCCTCTTCTTAATGCTTCCTCCCCAACACGCCACCACAAAGAAGAGGGCGCTCTCCACAACTGACCTATAGAACATCTTCAGCATCTCACTACAGACATTGAATGACGCCAACCTTCTTAGGAAGTACAGTCGACTCTGTACCTTCCTGCACAAGGCATCTGTGTTGGCAGTCCAGTCTAGCTTCTCGTCTAACTGTACTCCCAGATACTTGTAGGTCTTAACCTGCTCCACACATTCTCCATTAATGATCACTGGCTCCATATGAGGCCTAGATCTCCTAAAGTCCACCACCATCTCCTTGGTCTTGGTGATATTGAGACGCAGGTAGTTTGAGTTGCACCATATCACAAAGTCCTGTATCAGTTTCCTATACTCCTCCTCCTGTCCATTCCTGACACACCCCACTATGGCCGTGTCATCAGCGAACTTCTGCAGTTGCATGATTCATCCAAATGGGAGGTTGTCTATGGTGCTTTAATAAAAGTTCACGAGAGGCAATGTGGACATGCGACATTTATTTTAGCTTCCTGAGGAAGGAGAAGTGTTGGTGAACTTTCTTGGCAATGGTGCCTACATGGTTGGAGTGGTGATGTTTGCACCTAGGAATTTGAAAATCCCAAACCTGTCTACCTCAGCACCATTGAGTAGACAGGAACACATGTACCACTCCCCTTCTGTAATCAATGACCAGCTCTTTTGTTTGTTAACATTGAGGGAAATATTGTCATGACACTAAGCTCTCTACCTCCTTTCTGTTCGCCGACTCATCATTTTTTGAGAAGAGGCCCACTACGGTGGAATCATCTGTGAACTTGTAGATGGAGTCAGAGTAGAAATCTGGCCACACAGTTATGAGTGTACGGGGCTCTAGGGGTGTGGTTAGACCAGGAAAGGCTATCAGTGATGTTTGCATCTAGGAATCCCAGCACTGTTATGTGGACAGGAGCACATGTACCACACCCCTTCCTAATCTCAGTGTCCAACACACACAAACTGTTGGAGAAACCCAGCAGGCCAGGCAGTGTCTATGGAAAAGAGTGAACAATCAACATTTGGGACAAGACCCATCATCGGGACTGGATTTCAGCCTGAAATGTCAACTGCTAGCTCTTTATCATAGATGCTGCCTGGCCTGCTGAGTTCCTCCAGCATTTTGTGTGTGTTGCTTGGATCAACAGCATCTGCAGAGCACTTTTGCTGACACTGAGGGATAGGTTGTTGACATTGACAGTGTGGTACTAGGCTCTCTATCCAACCCCTCCTGTTTTTTTTAAAAGAACAGATTTATTTATCACAGATCCGCAGTATTAAGCTCCAGTCTAATTAAAGGCTATCATGATCAGAACAAACCCCTCCAGGGACCAGGGTTCAGTTCCAGGAGTGATAAACAGCATCCATAACTGCAGAATGTGATGCCAATGGTCAACGAACTTGCAACTGGATTTGCAAATTGTGGTAGTTAAATGCACTACGGAGTTATGTGAACTGTTCCCCACCCATCCCAGTATGAGCTTGCTAGTGTTTTAGTGGGTGGGATGGATGACATAGTCCTTCCCACAGATGGAACAGATAAATGGTCTCATCCCAGAATGAAGTTGCTGGTCTTTCTGTAGATAGGATGAATGAATGAATCTCTTCCCAAACTCAGAGCAGGTGAATAGCTTAGTCCCAGTGCGAATTCTTAAGGTGGGGTGACTAGGGAAATCCCTTTCCACACACTAAATCGAGGGTTTCTCCTTGAAGTAAACTCACTTGTGCGTCATCAGGTGGAACGAGTGAGTGAATCCATTCCCACACAGAGCAGGTGAAAGACCTCTCCCCACTGCGAGCTGGTGTTCCCTACTGATAGAACATAAAACACTACAGCACAGTACACAATATTGTACTTCAGCTCACAATATTGTGCCGACCTTTTAACGTACTTGTAAGATCAATCTAAAGCTTCCCTCCTGAACACCCCTTCATTTCTCTAACATCCATGTACCTATCTAAGAGATTAATAAATGTCAGTAATGTTTTGCCTCTCCCACCACCCCACACGGTGTTCCATGCATCCCGCATCCACTACTCTGTGTTTTAAAAAAAACACAACGCACCTCTGATGTTCCCCACTTAAACTTCCCTCCAATCACCTTAAAATTATGCACCTTCATGTTAGCCATTTCTGACCTGGAAAAAAGGTGTTGGCTGTCCACTCAGTCCATGCCTCTTATTATTTTGTATGCCAAAATAAAGTTGCCTCTGGTCTTCCTTCGCTCCAAAGAGAAAAGCCCTAGTTCACTTAACCTAGTGTCTTGTGGTCAGGAAGTCAAGCTTCCAGTTGCAAAGGAAGGTGTTGAATCCCAGGCTAAGGAGTTTGGAGATCTCTCAGATGTACGAGGCCATTCTGTGCATAACTGAACGCCACTACAGTATTTTGTTTTCCCACTCATTTTGTATTATCTATTTTAGTTTTTCTTGTATATACTTATTGTAAGATAGTATTTATTCATACGTATTGCAATGTACTGCTGTCACAAGACAACAAATTTCACGGCGTACTGTATGCCAGTGATATCAAACCTGATTCTGATAAAGCAAATAAAATCCCTTCCTATTCCCTCACAGGAATGTCAGTGAGGAGCTTGCCGGTGATCACCAGGTTCTGCCGACTGGTAAGTGCTGTGACTTAGTATATAAGTCGCCTCTTCTGGCTGTGTTTCCTCCTGCTTCTCTGCTTCCCTCCTCCCCCCCCCCAAACCCTTTCTCTATTTTTTCCACCATCAGCCAACCTCCGTTGTGCATTTTAATCAAGTTTTCCACCCTGACCAAATCCATCTCTTCTGCTAACCATTCTGTTCTTACCAACCTGCACAACCCTAATCGGCAGATCAACACTGATCACCTTGCAGTATTTATGGGGAGAAGGCAGGACAATGAGGTTGAGAAGGATAATAATTCAGCTGTGATCTAATAGCAGAGCAGATTCAATGGGCTGAATGACTTAATTCTACTCCTATGACTTAACGTCTATTTTTTGTTCTAATTGTGCTCTTTCTTGTAAAAATGTGTCCAGTTATGTTCAATTTCTGTTCTTGTGAATGTTATGAATCTAATGCTCGGTGCCTGTGATGTCACTGCAAGAAAGTTTTTCATTGCTCTTGTGCACAGGTATGTGTGCAATGAACTTGAATTTGACTTTTTAACTTCCGCCATTCCCTTTAGTAGCAAGAAACAATCTGGAGGAACTCAGAGGGTCAGCTAGCAATCAGAAGTGGTGTGGTGGTGAAGGAATTGTTGGTGTTTCTGGTGTTACGAACCCCGTAACTGGGTCACTTACCAGCAAAGATGGAGACGTCCGTTGAAGTCTGATGATACTATTTTTAACAGTATTTATTAGTAAAAATACACAAAAATAATATCAATGCAAATATACAGATAATATACATCATCAATACTAAATCTAAAAGTGCGGGTATAATAATAATCAATAAGAAATAAGCTCTATCGTTGTCTAGGGGATAATGTATTGTCCGATGGAAATATAAAGTTCACTCAGTTCCTGCAGGCTGCAGCCTTTGGGGACCGCTTTGTTGCAATGGTTGGAGAGAGAGAGAGATTTTGAGAAAAACTTGCCGGCTTTCCTTTTATGATTTTGATCCGTCAGGAGTCTCGTTGTCGTGGCCTTTCACTTGTGGCCTCTCCTTTAGCTAAACCGTTCTTCCGTGATGAGCCCGCCACCCTGGCAAGGGAGGACGCACATGAGCCCCCACCGGCTGTCGCTATTAAACGCTGTCACGGGATCTCTAGCGTTTCTCCTGGTGCGTCTAAAGGGGTTGTTCCCCAGACCCCTCTTTTATCCTTACAGGGTCTCTGATGTCAATCAGGTTGGGATGATGCAATCGCTCAACCAGACCACTCTGGTTGTCCCCTGAGGGGTTTCAATGAATAGTATAGTACTCAATACACAATTCCGTCTCCAAGAGACAATAGCCGTTATCAGTGGTTCTGTTTCGCTGAGGCCAGGACACATTCCAAACCTTGTGGATTCTGCGTGTGTCTCTCTCATTTCCTGGGTCCCAGACCCGAATTAATAGTGATCTTGCAATTCTCAAAAAGGAGGGGGCGACTTTGTACCCTTCAACCCCTCAGAGTTGCGTCACATTCGTAACACCCCCTTCCTTCTAAGATTTTTACCACAGGTAAAAATTAATTAATACAGTCTTACAGGATTTCAGAATCTAACACAATACAAAAGTTTTTTTTTCCACTACAGAGTAATACAGTTGTACATTCAATTCAGCATCTAAACAGTTAGCGATTACATTGTCACTTCCTTTAATATCTTAATATCTTGTACCTTAATAAATTCTTGTAGCATCAGACTCCAATTTAATAACCACCTATTTTTATTCCTTTTCTTCAGCAAACAAAAACTAAAGAGTTGTGATCTTAGCTTACGTGTATATTACAAAAGTTCATGCAAATACTAATCTTTATTTTACTTTCAAACTTAACAGTCAATCTTCCATGGGGTTGTCTTTATTAGTTACATGCTTTGTCGAAATCCCTTAAAACCGGATCCTGTTATTTAAAGTGGCATCCCGTCAACCCTCGCCCCTTTTCCAGTTAACTCCCACGTGGTTAGCTTGCGCACCAGCGTGGAATAGGCTTTTGCATGCTCCTTTCATAGGAGTTATTTTATCAACAATGTTTTCCAAACGTAGCCCATTTGCTGAATCTCGACACAATTCTTTATTTTTAAGCAAGTCATTAGTTTTATCTTCAGGACCCTTCATGCTATTAGTTTTAAGTTTAAACTCTGCGAGCGATCCCTCTTTGTCCAAACAGCATTTCAAATTCTGCTTCTTCACAGCACACTCTTGAATAACAATAGCGTGTGGGGCACCTTTACATTCCAAATCAACCTGTAATTGATTCGCAGGCACCGTGTTACCAAGCCCTTGTCCCTGCAGCCTGGTTGCTGCTTCTGACATCAATCCAGACTTTAAATTTTCTTCATTCAATTTAGGAACTACATTTTTCCCTTTCCCTTCAATAATAATATTCACCTCACCACCTTTTATCTCCTCACTAACTTTTAACACACCTTCAAACACAAACAACTGGGAATTCTCACTTCCCACTAGTACCAAGGTTAACCCTTTCTTCACTGAACCAAGTCCATCTGACCCACAAGGACTGCATTCCTTTTCAACTGAATCAAATACCTCAGACTTTTTCTGAGTTCCATTACAAGGTTCAGTACCACGTGCATCCACATCTTGAACACACTCAAACGGGACATCTGCCTCTTCCAGGCTTTCAATACCCTTCCCCTTTTCAAATTCTAAGTTCCCCTGATCCTCCCAGTTACTCTCTGGGCAACTCCCTTCCGGAGTAAACTCAACCCTGCGGGCTGAAACAACCTCATCTGCCAACCCAGCAGACTTCTTCAAGGTAATGGCATCCTTTTCATCTAGGACTGCCCTCATTTCATTATCGGGAACACATTTAAAATTTTCAACTTCTTCAAACAGTTCTGTCAAACCAGACAGATCATCCATGTCCAACCCTGGACCTTCTAACAGCCTTATCTGTTTCTCATTTTTACTCCGTGCCTCTATAAATTTCCTCCTGGCTGAGGGCAGGTCCACCTCCTCTCCCTTACTCTCTTTCACTTTCCTATTCTCCGTTTTACCACCCTCTAACCCCTCTTGGTACAGGGTCGGTAAAAACGTCTCAGCCAAATCGATACTGGCCTCTCTCAGCTGCCTTTCTCGACATGCTGCGAGTGGTCGCGCATGCGGGATAGATCTTGGAATCTAGGGGCGGGTCCTCAACACTTACAGGCTGGCTCGTCAGCTCCATGGCCGACCAAACGTCACCACCAGCTAAATCGTTACCCAGAAGGATGTCTACGTCAGTTCTCGGAAATTCTGATCGCACCCCTATTTCAACTGGTCCAGATACCAGCTCACAATTTATAATGATCCTATGCAAAGGCACAGCTGTCCCTTTTCCTATGCCTCTCAAAGCCACCTCTCCAGTCTCGGGACCAACATCTAGTACCTTACTGCGAATCAATGACAGCTCAGCTCCAGTGTCTCTCCAGATCCGCACTGGAACTGGTGTGTCTCCCTCTTTCACAGACACGGTTCCTTCTGAAATAAATTTCTCAGGCCCCTCTCGTATTCTGTCTACCTGGGGCTTTCTCGTCGATTTACTGATCACCACAATACATCCTGTAGGGACTGCTGCTCTCCCTTTTCCTACCTCCTTCCTCGGAGCAAGGCACTTTGATGCAATATGACCCACCTTTCCACAATTAAAATAGGTCAAGCCAGGACCTCTCCTGCCGTCTTGCCTTTCCTCCTCCTTAGTTTTGCCACTAGCTCCCGGCTGGATCTCTGCCTCAGCCGGCGGGCTTTCTCTACCATTCCCACGGTCTCTCTGGTAACTTTTATTCGAGGAAAACTTTGTCTTGTGGGTTAGGGCATATTCATCCGTGAACCTAGCAAATTCGGATATGGACTTATTCGGCTTCTCGTTCAAATACATCGGGATATCATCCGAAACACAACCTTTAAATTCCTCAATCAGAATTAACTCCCTGAGATGCCAAAAATCTTCTTCCACCGTTTCTGCTGCACACCAGCGATCCAAGAGCACTCCCTTCTCATAGGCAAACTCGGTATACGTCTGATTCCACCCTTTCTTTAAATTTCTGAACTTTTGTCTATAGGCCTCAGGTACCAATTCGTAGGTCCGAAGAATGGCCTCCTTTACTTTCTCATAATTCTCAGACTCCTCCTCCATGGACAACGCCGCATATGCCCGTTGTGCCTTCCCTTTTAACACACTTTGTAACAACACCACCCACTGATCTTTGGGCCACTTCTGACTCTCTGCCACCTTTACAAAACGCAAGAAATAACTATCAACATCCGTCTCCTCAAACGGAGGTACTAACCTAAACTCCCTACTAACATTAAATCTCTCCTCTCGGTCTGACCCTTGAGCTCTTCGCTCTTGCCTTAACTTCTCCAGGTCCATTTCATGTTGCCTCTGTTTCTCCTTCTCCCTTTGGTTCTCAGCTCTTTCCCTCTCCTTTTCAGCTCTTTCCTTCTCCTTTTCAGCTGCTTCCAGCTGTTTTAACTTAATTTCATGTTCCAACCTTAATTTCTCCAACTCTAACTAAGCCGTCCCACTAGCTGGTACCCTTTCAGGGATATTTTCCAATACCTCAGCCGAAAACACATTCTTCACAATATAATACTGAGTTATGGCCCTCCGCACCTCCCGCTTTTTCATTGACAACCTCACCTCTGCGAGGTTTAGTCCTTTCGCAATATTTATCAAGTCCGATTTTGTGGCAGCCTCTAGCGCCTCCAGAGTCGGGTTTTCTATAAATTCTTCTACATCCATCTTTGCTGGTTTCCTGTCTGGTTACCCGCGCAACCAGATCCAAGTTTGGACTTAAAAGCCCGATTTACTGGCCTTCCAATTTGGTATCAAATCTCGAGACGAGGCCTCAAGTTGTTATGAACCCCGTAACTGGGTCACTTACCAGCAAAGATGGAGACGTCCGTTGAAGTCTGATGATACTGTTTTTAATAGTATTTATTAGTAAAAATACACAAAAATAATATCAATGCAAGTATACAGATAATATACGTCGTCAATACTAAATCTAAAAGTGCGGGTATAATAATAATAAGAAATAAGCTCTATCGTTGTCTAGGAGATAATGTATTGTCCGATGGAAATATAAAGTTCACTCAGTTCCTGCAGGCTGCAGCCTTTGGGGACCGCTTTGTTGCAATGGTTGAAGAGAGAGAGAGAGAGAGATTTTGAGAAAAACTTGCCGGCTTTCCTTTTATGATTTTGATCCGTCAGGAGTCTCGTTGTCGTGGCCTTTCACTTGTGGCCTCTCCTTTAGCTAAACCGTTCTTCCGTGATGAGCTCGCCACCCTGGCAAGGGAGGACGCACATGAGCCCCCACCGGCTGTCGCTATTAAACGCTGTCACGGGATCTCTAGCGTTTCTCCTGGTGCGTCTAAAGGGGTTGTTCCCCAGACCCCTCTTTTATCCTTACTCACAGGGTCTCAGATGTCAATCAGGTTGGGATGATGCAATCCCTCAACCAGACCACTCTGGTTGTCCCCTGAGGGGTTTCAATGAATAGTATAGTACTCAATACACAATTCCGTCTCCAAGAGACAATAGCCGTTATCAGTGGTTCTGTTTCGCTGAGGCCAGGACACATTCCAAACCTTGTGGATTCTGCGTGTCTCTCTCTCATTTCCTGGGTCCCAGACCCGAATTAATAGCGATCTTGCGATTCTCAAAAAGGAGGGGGCGACTTTGTGCCCTTCGGCCCCTCAGAGTTGCATCACATTCATAACACTGGTCAAAATCCTGGACCGTGGATTGTCAGCCCAAAACGTTAGCAATCCCTCCCCCACCCCACCCCCACACATTTGACCTGTTGAGTTTCTTGATCCAGATTCCACCTGTCTCTTGTGTCTGCCTGTAGAAGTGAGTTCCACCTGGTTCCAACTCCCTGGGTAAATCTATTTCTGCATTTTAAAACATCCCTATGCTCATTGGCAAGCAGAAACACCTCACCAGGTAGACATGTGAAGGGGAATTGATCAGAGGGAAAGGGATAACTTTTTATATCTGAGACTGGTGGATGTTTTCAGATGTGAGTGGATACCTGAAGTTCCATTACATAATGAGATGTATTTCAGAGAGAGATTGGCATTGAACCATGCATAGTTTTGTATGCCCAGTATAAGTCAGCCATGATGGAATAGTGTGGCAGATTTGATGGGCTGAATAACCTAATTCTGCTCCTGTGCCATATGGTTTTATAATTTTGCTTTTATTAATTTCTTGGGACCCGGGTATAGTTGAAGATTTATTGCCCATCTCCAATTGCTCTTGTGAAGGTGATTGTAGTCCTTTCCACTGATGCAGAATGAGTTCCAGGGTTAGATCCAGTGACAGTGAAGGACTGGGCATATTCACCCAAGGCAGGATGGTGTGCAGCAAGGAGGAGTACCTACAGGAGGTGATAATCCCCTGAGATCACTGTCCTTGACAGAGATCAGGCTTATGAGTGTTCTCTTAAGGTTTGTAGATGCCAGAAGAGCTGTGGGTTATCAGGATCACAGTTTCTGCAGATGCAGGAAACCTTGAGCAACGCGCACAAACTTCTGGAGGGATTCATCGGGTCTGGCAGCGTCTATGGAGAGGAAGGCAACAGACAGGAGGACTCTGCAATGGATAGTTAAAACTGCCCAACACATCACTGGCACCACTGCATCTACCACCAGGGACAGAAAGTACAGAAAGGGCTCGGGAAAAGGCCAACAATATCATGAAGGATCTCACCCACCCAACTCATGGACTGTTTGTCCCACTCCCATCAGGGAGGAGGCTACATAGCATGCACACTAGGACCACTAGACTCAAAAACAGTTCCATTCCCCGAGCCGTCAGGCTGCTCTACACCTCCACCCATTAACCCACTATACCACCACTACATAGACATCAACTATGTGGCATGACAAGGAAACTTCTGTTGTAGCCACAGTATTTTTGTGGCTGATCCTGCTGACTTTCCGGTTAACATGCCCCGCCCCAGGTTCAAGATCAGAATCATGTTTATTATCACTGAGATAAGATGAAAAATATGTTATTTCACAGCAGCTGCATAGTGCAAAGGCATAAAAATCTAAAAATTACATAAATAAATAGAAATTGTGAGATAATCTCATGGACTATTCAGAAATCTGATGGTGGAGCAGAATAAGCTGTTCCAAAATCACTGAGTGTGGGTCTTCAGTCTCTTGTAGCTCCTCCCGAGTGGTGATAACAAGAAGAAGGCATTTCCTGGATGGTGAGCTGATTAGCAGAGGTGTTCCTTTTTTAGTAGTTAAGCCTTATTTTTGTACATTTTGTCATGACATGTTTCTACTGACCCTATATTGTACCTGAATGTTGTCTTGTGTTGCTTCATGCAGGATCTGACTGCACCATTTGCAGAGAAGTTGCAGATGATTCAGAGCACTACATATTCACATCCCATTTCTAGCTGTTTAATCAGAAGGAAAGTTATTAATGAAGTAACTGACGATAGTTGGATCAAGGATTTCCTAGGACTGGGATGATTGACCTCCAACAACACCAGCCATCTTTTTTGCAAGGTCTGATGCAGAAGATCTCTAATGGCAATTCTAGACAGCAGAGCCCCAACCACTACAAAATCTTTGCAACGAGCTACAGCTTCCCATCTCCAGTAGCCCAGAAAAATACTTCTTGCACCCATTTACGTGCCCACCCCATATCCCTGACTGTGAAGATTTGAACTGTGGAGAAGTTCTTTCCAGGGTCTGATGAAGGCATAAGGAGACTAGAGCTGTGAACAGTGCTCCCAGTATGGTCTTAACAAGACATAGGGAGACTATGAATGTCCACAGAACTCCCTATGATATTTACAAGGTATAGGAAGATCAGAGCTGTGCATAGTGCTTTTGGTAGTCAGAGAAATTCTGCACAGTGCTCCCAATGGTCTGACCAAGAAATATAGAAAACTAAACTGTTAATGGTCTCACTAAGATACAGTGAGATTGGAACTGCTTGGTGATGTCTGTGCATCTAGATGTGCGTGAAGGAGACCAGAGCATTGTGCAGTTCTCCCTGTGGGGTCCAGCAAAGACATATGGAGACCAAAACTGTGCAAAGTGCTCCCCATGCAGTTTAATCAAGCCTTAGTACAGGGTTTGACATGTTTGCTGTTCATTTGTGTCTCTCCAGAAATGCTCACAGTGCCTGGTTTCAGTTCCAGCCTTGCATACTCAATCAGTTGTTTGTCAGGAGAGGAAATAGCTAATACCTTCATATGCTCACCAGAATTCTCTTGCACTTCAGAAATCAGGAGGGTGAAGGGAATGATTACCTTAGTGCTTTACATCCCTGTATACGGGAGTTGTCAGATTCTTCCTTGCAATCAAGCTAAAGCCACTGGGTTTGAGAATTCAATGAGCTTCGGGCACAGAAACTGGGAGAATTTGTCAGTGGTGAGGTCACAAGGTTGGCAAGCAGACTGTTAGCTGGGAGAGTCACATAGCATGAAAACAGGACCTTAGGCCCTCATACATGCTGATCAAAACTAGTACCATTTGCCTGTTTTACACCCATATCCCTCAACTCCCATCCATGTACCTGCAACATCCTTGTAAGTCCTTCCTGTGGTTTTTCCATTTTAATAACGTGATGACCAAAATCAGCCACAGTACTTACCTCACTAACATCTCACACAGAACATAGGACAGTACAGCACATACAGGCCCTTCAGCCCATGATGTTGGGCTGATCTTTTAACCACTTCTCAGAATTTATCTTTCCCTCCCACGTAACCCTCTATTTTTCTTTCATCTATGTGCCTATCTTAAGAGTCTTCTAAAACTCCCTAATTTATCTGCCTCTTCAACCAGACGAAGTATGTGGACAGGTATATGAACAACAAGGGTTTAGAGGGATACTAGTGAAGTGCTGGAAAATGGGATTATGCCAATTAGCATGGACATGTATGGCCCAAAGTCTTTTTCCTTGCTGTACTTTATCACTAGGATTCAATTATTCATGCTTGCATTATGCTGTGTCCATCCTCTGGGTAAAGTGCTCAAGACTGACCTGCTACTTAAACTCTCAGATCCTGTAGAGCAGTTGGATGAACTAAAGGAAGGGCTCAAACTCCGGTATTACTGATTTGCATACTAGGATGTGGGGGGGTGTCATCACTGTACCTCGTGTCTCCTCTCTACAGGGAACTGTGATTCCACAACGTGTCATTGACTCCCTAACATCAGTGGTTCCTGTTCTCATCTAGCTGGTCTGCCAGCCCAACATCCAATCTCATCCACGCCACTGGCCTTCGAATGCAGTGTTAAACTTAACTTAGGCTCTGTCCTGTCCTCTAATTCCCCACATGCCTGTCTCTAACCTGACCACCATGACCTTTAACTTCCTTTTCTGTCCTAAAAAAGTCATCAAACTGCAAGACCCTATAGAGAGGCTCATCAGGTCTCCTTTCCCCCACCCTTCCATTGCAGGTGAAAGGCCTGAGCATTGTTGAGGATCCCTACCACCCATCCCACAATCTCTTTGACCCACTACTATCAGGACGGAAGTACAGGAGCATCAGGACTGGGAAGCAGTTTCTTCCCTTGGGCTGTGACACTAATGAATACCCTGCCACCACCAAGGTCTCTTCACTAGGACAGCTAGCTCTTTACTGTTTAGGTGTGCTGTGCACTGCATACCATTCGAATTGTTTTTATTAACTTACAGTGCTATTCAAAAAAAAATCTTAAGCACATGTATAGCAAGGATGCCTTAGACTTTTGCATAGTACTATATTCTTTAACGTGGAGTTATTCTTTAACACAAGTTCATTAATTTGGTGGGAGCAAAGATTTTGGGAATGGCAAAGATGTAGCACCATGGGAGGGGTGTGGGACAGGTAGCAGAGAAAGGAGTGCCGGGGCAGGGGTGTCACGAGTGAAGACACACCTAGCCCGGAGACACCCGGCAAGGTCATTTGGTTCCAAACAATTGGTTTATTGATCATTACAGACTGTCTCTCTGATGCTTCCCACTCCCTCCCCCTCCCTTCCCCTTTACCCAATCAGGATTCCCCTCTCCCTGTCCTCTTCCCACTCTCAGTCCACAATAGAGACCCACATCAGAATCAGGTTTATCATCACTGACGTATGTTATGAAATTTGTTTTTTTTTGGCGGCAGCCAATGCGACCTCAATGCCATCTCCACAAAACTAGCTGAGTATAAACTACCACTTAAATTCAACACAACAAGAGATAGACAATAAATGCTGGCTTTGTTCCTGTCACCCACAACCAATGAACAAACAAAAATGCTTTGAGAATCTCCACTGTATTTCTGATGTGGAGTGTTGACAAGAGCGGCTATCCTCTGGCCCAAATGCTGAGGCATGCTGCCCTCTACTGAGTGGTCATGAGCATTGTTGTGCGTTATAGTCAAAAGCACAAGTGTCAGCTTGAAATTTAACTGTTAAACCAAAAAATAAAGAAGCAGAATTGGGCTGTTTGACCCATCGAGCTTGCTATTCAATTGTGGCTGATTTCTTTTCAATTCCATTTTCCCACCTTCTCCTCAGAACCCCCATACTAATCAAGAACCTAGAAATCTCTGCTTTAAGTATACCTAATGATTAGTCCTCCACAGCCCTCTGTTGCAACGAATTCTACAGATTCACCACCCTCTGGCACACTCCTCATATCTGTTCTAAAGGGATGCCCCTTTATTCTGAGGCTGTCCCTCAGATTCTAGACTCTCTCCTAATGGAAGCATCCTCTGTGTCCACTTTGTCCAGACCATTCAGTATCTGGTAGGTTTCAGTATGACATCCCCCCCCCCCCCCCCAATCTTTCTGAGCTCCCGAGTCAAGCCCAGAGATGCTATATGTTAGGATTGTTAGTGGGGCAGCACGGTGACATAGTAGTTAGCATCAGCAATCAATGATATTGGGGTACAATTCCCTCTGCTGTCTGAAGGGAATTTATACATTCTCCCCATGACTGCATCGATTTCTTCTGGGTGCTTTACAGGTTAATATGGGTTAGTAAGTTATCAGCAAGCTATGTTGGTCCTGAAAGCAAGACGATACTGGCGGGCTGCCCCCACCCAGTACATTTGTGACACAAACAACGTATTTCACTGTATGTTTAGATGTGATAAATAAATCTGAATCCATTCATCTATTCAACGGATTATTAAATGACTCATAGAGTAGTAGAACACTACATGACAGAAACAGGCCATTTGGTCCATCTAGTTTGTGCCAATCTGGTCTGCCGAGTCTCATCTACTATAGCTCTCCACATCTCTCATCCATGTACCTATCCAAACTTCTCTTGTACATTACAATCGAACTCACGTCCACCACTTTCATTGGCAGCTCCTTCCACACTCTCACCACCCTCCAGGTGAAAAAGCTCCCTTCAGATTCCCCTTAACTATTTCATCCTTCACCTATGACCTCTAGTTCTTGTCTCACCCAACTTCAGTGGAAAAAGCCTGCTTGTATTCACCCTATTTATACTCCTCGTAATTTTGTATACCCATAAGATCTCCCATCATTTCCCTGCGCTCCAGTGATTAAAGTCCTAACTATAACTCGGGTCCTCAAGTCCTGGCAACATTCTTGTAAATTTTCCCTGCACTTTCTTTGACTTATTAATATCTTTCCCATAGGTAGGTGTCCAGAACTGCACATAATATAAATTATTGTCTCGCCAACATTTTATACAACCTCAGCGTAACATCCTAACTCCGTATTAGTGAAATGAATGGATTATTATTGCAATCTGTTAATTCCTGTGGGCACTTTTGCCACGGCTAGTTGTAACTCCAGAGGTGTCTGCTGCGGTAACGGAGTTAACTGTCTCTTGGCTGCAAGGGTGCAGCCATTCCCAGATGGGCAAGTATCCCGTCACTAACCTATTTTTCTTCATTAAACCCTCAGGCTAACCATGGCCGGGCCTTCCATTGCGGCTCAGCTCTGCAGCAGGTGTGTGCAGCACCCCAGGTGGAGGCAGACACCGGGAGACTCCCATCTGTTTTCAGGACCAGTCAAACCGATCCTGTAAGTGCCCTCATCCACGTCTGCCGGCAGCTTCCCGTACATCTGGCCCTCCTATAACACCAATGCTACTCTCAAAGGAGGATGCAAAGCAGCACCCGGGAGTTTGTGCATTCTTTCCATAAACGTATGGGTTTCCTCCTACATTCCAAAGGTGTATGGGTTAGTAGGTTATTTGGTCGCATGGGTGTAATTGGGTGGGGTGGGCTTGTTGGGCCTGTTACTACGCTGATCCGTAAATAAAAATACTTGAAGCCTGGAAATCCAACACATTTTTATCTTCTGATACTATCTCAGGTGAACCAGGGAAACAAGCTGGAATACCCTCTCGGACCCAAGCAGCACATAAACATGCCCTTCGGCCCAAATGATCTACACCAGCCTAGATGTCCATCTAAGCTAGTCCATTGCTTATGTTTGGTCCTTATATACCTCTAAACCTTTTCTTTCCATATATCTGTCCAAGTACTTTTTAAATATTGTAAACGTACCTGTCTTAACCACTTTCCATGACAGCTATTTCATATATGGATGGAAAAAGTTAAATCTCTCTCCTCTCATATCCCTTATACCCTCTTCCCCCATAAAACTAATCAAGAACCTAGTGTTGGGCTTGAAATTCTGCCCTGTGTTCGTTTAGGAAGAGAGACAACTTACACCGGAATATTACAAAACGTGGCTTTATTGCAGAATTCGTAACTGGCACAGCGAATCCACGGAGTCGCTGGAGAAGGCGTTCTGTCTTCCCCTTACAATCTGCTCTTATTTATACCCCTTTTCCCCCCAGCACAACCCCGCTACATATTAGGTAATATCGGGCACTTGTGTCCATCTTATTGGCCCGCAGCCATATGCTCACGAGTTACCTGTTTCTTTTGTTTACTGAATCACGTGACACTAGTAGTTTCGGTGTAGCGGGGTCCCCAGTTTCGCTCCCCCCTCCCTCGCATTCCGGCCTCCTAACATTATGTGTGTTACGTGAGCCACTCCTGACCTGTAATGGCAGTCTCGAATTAACCCCAACACTAGAAATCTCTGCCTTAAATATACCCAATGACTAGTCCTTCACAGCCCTTAGTGGCAATGAATTCCACAGATCCACCACCCTCCGACACACTCCTATATCCATATACCTGTCTAAGTCTATTATTTTAGTCTGGTTCTCTTTCTCTCTTTTCCCCCCCCCCCCCTCACTATAATCTCCCCCAGCCCTACCTTTCTTTCTCTTTTATTTCCCATAATTCTCCATCTTCCCCCAGCCCCTTTCCCTCCAGCTTATCACTTACCAGCTCTCTACTTCATCCCTCCCCCTACTTCTTATCCCCCCTTGACCATCCCACATTACTTCACTCCTGATGAAGGGTTTCGGCCCAAAACATTGTCACTACCTCCTCCCATAGATGCTGTCTGGCCTGCTGAGTTCTGCCAGCATTTTGTGTTTTTATTTATTTCCAGCATCTGCAGATTCACTCGTGTTACCTGTCCAAGTGCCTTTTAAATATTATTGAAGCATCTGCTTCAACCTCTATTTCTTAATTCACCAATTTTGGCAAAAAGACTGTTTGATTTCACCCTATCTGTGCCTGTCAGGAACAGCCTTGAGGGTAAGATGATTTGGCAGGTGACTACATGGCTGGGGAATTGATGCAGGGGGGAGGGTTTCAGATTTCTGGATCATTGAGATCTCTTCTGAGGAAGATGTGATTTGTACAAAAAAATTGAACCTGAGGGGAACCAATATCCTCGTGGGCAGGTTTGCTAGAGTGTTGGGGAGGGTTTAAGCTAATTTGGCAGGGGGGTGGGTACTGGGGTAATGGTGCTGAGAATAGTGTTGGTATACAAGTAGATGCAATGCGTAGTAAGACTGTGAGGAAGAACAGGCAGATGTTAGGGCAAAATGTAGTCAGTGGGATGAGTTGAAGTGTAACAAGGAGCCAAAATCAAAAAAGGTGATGAACACAGGACTGAAGGCATCTCATAGGCATCCTCAAATCCCTCTTTCAGGATTCTGCACCAACTTGATTTTCCGAATCTTACCTGCATACAGAACCGAAGGTGCTATATTTGAATGCATGCAGTATACAGCATAAAGAAGATGATCTTGTAGCGCAGTTAGAGATAGGCATTATTGAGTCATGGCTGAAAGCAGATTATATTTGGGAGTTTAACATCCAAGGATAAACATTGTATCAAAAGGATGGGCAGATAGGCAGAGGGGGTGGGGTGGCTCTATTGGTCAAAAATTAAATCAAATCTTTAGAAAGGGGTGACATAGTATCAGAAGATGTAGAATCCTAGTAGGTAAAGTTAAGAAACTTATAAGGGTAAAAAGACCCTTGCAGGCCTTGGAAGTTATAATTAGGCCTTGAACAGCAGCCAGGATGTGGGGTACAAATTACAACAGGAGATAGAAAAGGGCAATGTTAGGATAGCTGTGAGCAATTTTAATATGCAGGTAGATTGGGAAAATCAGGTTGGTGCTAGATCCCAAGGGAAAGTATTTGTAGACTGCTGTTGAGGTGCCTTTTTAGAATAGCTTGTGGTTGAGCCCACTAGGGGAAAGACAGTTCTGGATTGGGTGTTGTGTAGTGAGCCAGATTTGATTATGGGGCTTAAGGTAAAGGAACCCTTAGGAGACATGATAGAATTCACCTTGCAGTTTGAGAGGAAGAAGCTAACAGCAGTTGTATCAGTAATACAGTGGAGTAAGGAGAATTACGGAGCCATGAGGGAGGAACTAGCCAAAATTGATTGGAAGGGGACATTAGCAGGGATGATGGCAAAGCAGTCAGTAGCTGGAGTTTCTGGGGCAATTCAGAAAGCACAGGATAGATATATCACAAAGATGAGTAAGTATTCTAATTTAAGAATGAGGAAACAAGGGAATTCAAAAACAACAAAAATGCAGAAGAGTGAGCATTTATAGCAAAAATCAATGGGAAGCTTTTAAAAACCAAAAAGCAACTAAAAGCCGTAAGGAGAGAAAAGATGAAATATGAAGGTAAGCTTGCCAATAATGTAAAAGAGGACACAGAAACACTTTTTTCAGATATCTGTAAAGAGTAAAAGAAAGCCAAGAGTGGATATCGTACCACTGGAAAATGATGCTGGACAGGCTGTAATGTGGGACAGAGAAATGACAGATGAACTTCATAAATATTTTGCATCAGTTTTGACTGTGGAATGCACTAGCAGTTGTCAGAAATTTGAGAGTGTGAGGGGGCAGAAGTGATCATAGTTGCTATCACTGTTGAAGGTAGACAAGTCACCTGGACCAGGTGGACTACACCCCGGGGTTCTGAAAGAGGTAGTTGAAAAATCTGAACCAGGTTTAATATCACTGGCACATGTTGTGAAATTAGTTGTTTTGCAGCAGCAGTACTTTGCAATAGGCAATAAAAAAAAGTTATGAAATTACGAGTATTTTTAAAAAATAATTATGTAGTGCAAAAAGAGGTAGTGTTCAAGGGTTTATTGTCCATTTGGAAATCTGATGGTGGAGGGGAAGAAGCTGTTCCTGAATCATGGAGTGTGTTCTACCTCCTTTATGGTAGCAATGAGAAGAGGGCATTGCCTTTTGAAGATGTCCTTGATGCTAGAGAAGCTAATGCCAAAGATGGATCTGGGTATTTTCCAATCCTGTGCATTGGTGCTTACATATCAGATGGTGATGTAACCAATCAGAATACTCTCCATGGTGCATCTACAGAAATTTGAGAGTGTCTTTGGTGACATATCAATTCTCGTCAAACTCCTAATGAAATGTAGCCACTGTCATGCCTTCTTTGTAATTGCATCAATGTGTTGGGTCCAGTGTAGGTATTCAGAAATGTTGACCCCCTCTCCCTCCCCCAGGAACTTCAAACCGCTCACCCTTTCCACTCAATGAGGACAGGTGTGTGTTCCCTTGATTTCCCTTTCCTGAAGTCCACAATCAATTCCTTGGTCTTACTGAAGTTGAGTCCAAGGTTGTTGTTGTGACACCACTCAACTAGCTGATCTGTTTTGCTGCTGTGTGCCTCCTTGTCACCATCGGAAATTCTGCCAATAATAGTTGTGTCGTCAGCAAATTTATACCTGTAGATGTCATTAGAGCTGTGCCTAGTAACACAGTCATGGGTGTACAGAGAGCAGTGGACTAGGCTTGCATCAGCATTGATCGTCAGTGAGGAGGAGATACGGAGATTGTGGAAGCATTAGTAATGATCATTCAAGAATCACTAGGTTCTGGAAGACTGTAAAATTGCAAATGCCACTCCGCTCTTTAAGAAGGGAGGGAGGCAGATTGGGACTAATAGGGACATTTTCTGGTTGACTGCGGGTGATTGGTAGTGTTCTGCAGTGGTCAGTGTTGGGACTGCTTATTTTCACTTTGTATGTCAATGATTTGGATAGAGGAATTGATGACTTTGGCCAGTTTTGCAGTCAATGTGACAATGGATTGAAGGGCAGGTAGTGTTGAGGAAGCAGGAGGTCTACCGAATGACAGACAAATTGGGGGAATGGGCAAAGAAGTGACAGATGGAATATAGTGTTGGGAAGTGTATGGTCATGCACTTTGATAGAAGGAATAAAGGCATAGTCTATTTTCTAAACAGGAAGAAAATTCGAAAATCAGAGGTACAAGAGGACTTGAGAGTCCTCGTGCAGGGTTCACTAAAGGTTAATTTGTAGGTTGAGTCCTCGTGCAGGGTTCACTAAAGGTTAATTTGTAGGGCTAGAATCTAAAAGCAAGGATGTAATACTTGTAAAAGATGTAATCTGTTATAAGGCATTGGTCAGACTACACCTGGAGTATTGTGTGCAGTTTTGGATCCCTTATTTAGGAAAAGATGTGCTGGCATTGGAGAGGGTCCAGAGATGGTTCATGAGAATGATCCCAGGAACAAAAGGGTTAATATGTGAGGAGCATTTGATGGCTCTGGGGTGTACTCACTGGGGTTTAGAGGAATGAGGGGAGATCTTATTGAAACTTACCGAATATTGAAAAGCCTAGGTAGAGTTGATGCGGAGAGAGGATGTTTGTTTTTGTGGGGAGAATCTAGGGCCAGAAGGCCCAACTTCAGAATAAAGGGAAGTCCATTTAGAACAGGAAGGAGGAGGAATTTCTTCAGCCTGGGAGGGAATGGTAAATCTGTGGAATTCAGTGCCACAGACACCCGTGGAGGCCAAGTCACTCCGTATATTTAAGCGGCGGTTGATAAGTTCTTGATTAGTCAGAACGTAAAAGGTTATAGGGAGAAGGCAGAACGGGTTTGAGAGGGATAATAAGTCAGCCAAGATGGAATGGCGGAGCAGACTTGATAAGACAAATGGCCTAATTCTGCTCCTGTCTCATGGTCTAAACATTTCTGAGGCCACGGCTTAATCATTCTCTAATTTGTGGCAAACAGTCCCAGCTTGTTATTGGGGATTAAATTTCAGGGTGAGGTAGAGTTTGAAATTGGAGGAGTTCCAAGATGTGGGAACATAGTAGGGGCTACTTTCCCTGACAGCTTGTTCCATATACCCACCACCCTCTGAATGAAGAAGTTGCTCCTCAGGCCCCTTTTAAATCTTTCCCCTCTCACCTTAACCTGTACCAATAATTTTTGATTCCTTTTCAAAAACCATTATAGCACAGTACAGGCCCTTGGAACAACTTTTTAACCAACTTCCAAGATCAACTTTTCCTCCTACATAACCTTCCATTTTTCATCCATGTGCATACCTAATACATTTGCCTCTGCTGCCACCCCTGGCAGAGTGTTCCATGCACTTACCATCTGTGGAAACAAAATAAAAACAAGCAAGCAAATTTACCTCTGACGTCCCTGCTATACATTCGTCCAACCGCCCCAAAATTATGCCCCTCGCTATCAGCCATTTCCTCAAGGGGGAAAAAAGACTATGTTCATCCTAACTGTGCCCCTCATGAACTCCTCCATAAAATTACCTCTCATTCTCCTACACTCCAATAAAATCCAAACCTGCTCAACCTCTCTCCATAACTCAGTCCTCAAGTCCCAGCAGCATCCATGTAAATCTTTCCAGCTTAATGGTTTCTTTCCAATAACCGGGTGATCAAAACTGAACAGAATGTTCCAAATGCAGTGTCACCAATGACCGTACAACAGTCTTCTCTTCTCATCGCTCTGCACAGATTGGTCAATAGTGGCTATGGCTCAGTTTTGACCCTAGCCGTAGCTGACGGTCAGTGTCTTCACCACCTCTGTACCTTGTCCAAAGAATGGCCTGCTCATTATCTTGTTCCCTTCATGAAGATTGCATTGAAGGCCTCTTTTCCTCTTCAGCCTTGTTGTCTACAGACACTGGGTACTTTGGATATGACCAGTGATTGGAGTATACCCCATTTCCCTCCACTGTAAACTGCCCTGGCAATCATGGCTGTGTTCTGCCTCACCCACCTGCCGCCAAGTTTCAGAGGCCGTGGTTACAAAGGCGTGCACAACTGACCGATGTTTGATGTCTGTCTCATATAGGGGCAGCATGCGGAGCAACACGTAGGTCTGCATTACACCCTCTCGCCGGGGGACCTGAAGACCATTTTCCCTCATGGCTTCCCTCTCCGCTTCCAGAAACAGGTAAGTGTTTCCACAAGCTGCATGTGTCCTCGCTCACTCGTCACCACCCACCTCAAAGGTCCCAGTTCATAACTCACTGAAAGAGGGCGCATAATTAGACAGGGTGGTAAAGAAGTCATATGGCATGCTTGTCTTTATTGGTCAGGTCATTTGGTGTAAGAGTCAGAAAGTCACATTGCGTCTCGATTAGTCCACACTCAGAATGTTGCATTCAGTTCTGGTCGCCCTATTACAGGAGGATGTGGAAGAGATTCACCAGGATGCTGCCTAGATTAGAGGGTATTAGCTGTAAGGGAAGATTGGACAAGCTTAGGCTGCTTTCTCCAGAGGGTCAGAGGTCGAAGGGGCGACCTGACAGACTGAATAGGAGTGAAAAATGACCATCTAGAGCTTAGCAGTGGGCAAAGGTTTCGTATTTCACTGTGCATCACCTTGCACTTTCTCAGTCCACTGATCACCTCAGGCTCCAGTCTGTTAACTCCCCATCTCCTCCTTATATTGACCCTTGTCATCTCTCCAGTCTCAGTCCTGACGTAGAGTCCCAACCTAAACATTGAAAATTTCTTCCCCATAGATACTGCTCAATCTACTGAGTTCCTCCAGCAGATAGTTTGTTGCTCCAGATTCCAGTACCCTCAGTGTCTTGTGTCTCCGCCTGCCAATTCAGTTCAGTGGACCTTCTCTGAACTGTTTCCAGCACGTTAACATCTTTCCTCAAGTAGGAAGACTGACACTGTATGCACACAAAACAGTGGAGGAGCTCAACAAGTCAGCTATCATCTGTGGAAAGAAATCAACGGTTGTTCTTTTGGGCCAAGACCCTTCTTCAGGACTGGAAAGGAAGGGGGCAGAGGCCAGAATAAGGTGAGGGGGGGGGAAATGGGGAAAAGCGCTAGCGGGCAGATGATGGATGAAACTCCAACATGATGGCATGAACAGTTATTTCTCTAACTAACAGTAATTACTCTTCTTCCCCTGCCCCCCATTTTTAACATTCCCCATTCTGGACCCCCTCTCACCCCTTCTCTTCACCAGCCTATCACCTCCCTCTTAACCTTTCTCCCATGATCCACTCTTCCCTCCTATTAGATTCCTTCTTCAACCCTTTACTTCCACCTATCACTTTCCAGCTTCTTCATCTCTCCTCCTCACCAGCCATAGCCTCAGAATACAAGCACGTCCCTTTTAGAACAGAGATGAGGAGAAATTTCTTTAGCCAGGGGGTGGTAAACCTGCAGAATTCATTGCCACAGATAGCTGTGGAGGCCAAGTCACTGGGTACATTTACAGCAGAGGTTGATAGGTTCTTTATTAGTCAGGACATCAAAGGTTGTAGGGAAAAAACAGGAGAGTGGAGTTAAAAGAGAAAAAAAATCAGCCATGATCAAAAGGTGGAGCAGACTTGTTGGGCTGAATGGCCTAATTCTGGTCCTAAATACTGTAGCCTAACAATCCTAACTACTACTGTATTTGCATACTAACCTTCTGTGTTTCATGCAGCAGGTCTGCCAAATCCCAGTGCCTGAGAGCTCTGCATTCTCTCACTGTGTTTCACAAATTCTTGCCAAATCTCATCCCGTATTTTGACCTGTTTCAGATCCGGACATTCGGGGAGGCATGCATCATGGTTCGGAGGCCAGGCCTGGAGCTTGTTGGTTATCTGAAGGCTGCCAACTATTCACACCCAGTTGTTCGTTATGTCATCTGTATCCTTGCTGCTGATATTATCCAGTGGGGAGCCTGCTGGTATCGGGTGCTGGGAGATGCACCCTGCCAGGGTCAGGTGGAGGTGGTTGTGAGTGGACTCACCCTGCTGGGGTTACGTGATGGAGTTCTGGGATGGGTGCACCCTGCTCAAGCATTGTCACATCTTCCACGTGTTGTTGCATTGACGCTTGAGCCTGTGGTTAAACCTGCAGTGACTCTGGCACCTTGATGCCTTCTGTGAGGGAAGAAGGCTGAATGGGCTCCTGTGGTGGCCGGCCCCCAGCTGAGTAAGCACAGCAGGCACCCAGCAGAGGGCAAAGGCTTCATTTTAAAACTTGAGGGAAACAGCCAGAATTGTAGGGAGAGGTTGAACACACTCGGACTTTATTCCATAGAGCATAAGAGACTGAGCGGTGATCTTATAGAGGTATTTAAAACCATGATGATAATAAATTTATTAACAAACTACATATCTGTCACCATATACTACCCTGAAATTCATTATCTTTTAGGCATTCACAGTAGATACACAGAAACACTAGAATCAATGAAAAACTACACACAAACAATGACAAAATACGACAAGTTGTGCAAATACAAGAAGAAGAAAACAAAATAATAAATAATACTGAGGCAACACACACAAAATGCTGGTGGAACGCAGCAGGCCAGGCAGCATCTATAGGGAGAAGCACTGTCGCCGAGACCCTTCGTCAGGACTAACTGAAAGGAAAGATACTAAGAGATTTGAAAGTAGTGGGGGGGGGGGGAGAGGGGGGGGAAATGCGAAATGATAGGAGAAGACCGGAGGGGGTGGGATGAAGCTAAGAGCAGGAAAGGTGATTGGCGAAAGTGATATAGAGCTGGGGAAGGGAAAGGATCATGAGACGGGAGGCCTCGGGAGAAAGAAAGGGGGAGGGGGAGCACCAGAGGAAGGTGGAGAACAGGCAGAGTGATGGGCAGAGAGAGAGAAAAAACAAACAACTAAATATTGTCAGGGATGGGGTAAGAAGGAGAGGAGGGGCATTAACGGAAGTTAGAAAAGTCAGTGTTCATGCCATCAGGTTGGAGGCTACCCAGCCGGTATATAAGGTGTTGTTCCTCCAACCTGAGTGTGGATTCATCTTGACAGTAGAGGAGGCCATGGATAGACATATCAGAATGGGAATGGGACGTGGAATTAAAATGTGTGGCCACTGGGAGATCCTGCTTTCTCTGGCGGACCAAGCGTAGGTGTTCCACGAAACGGTCTCCCAGTCTGCGTCGGGTCTCACCAATATATAAAAAGCCACACCGGGAGCACCGGACGCAGTATATCACACCAGCCGACTCACAGGTGAAGTGTCGCCTCACCTGGAAGGACTGTCTGGGGCCCTGAATGGTGGTGAAGGAGGAAGTGTAAGGGCAGGTGTAGCACTTATTCCGCTTACAAGGATAAGTGCCAGGAGGAAGATCGGTGGGAAGGGATGGGGGGGACAAGTGGACAAGGGAGTCGCATAGGGAGCGATTCCTGCGGAAAGCAGGAAGAGGGGGGGAGGAAAAGATGTGCTTGGTAGTGGGATCCCGTTGGAGGTGGCAGAAGTTACGGAGAATTATACGTTGGACCTGGAGGCTGGTGGGGTGGTAGGTGAGGACAAGGGGAACCCTATCCCGAGTGGGGTGGCGGGCAGATGTGCGGGAAATGGGAAAGATGCGTTTGAGAGCAGAGTGGATGGTAGAAGAAAGGGAAGCCCCTTTGTTTAAAAAAGGAAGAAATCTCCTTCGTCCTGGAATGAAAAGCCTCATCCTGAGAGCAGATGCGGCGGAGACGGAGGAATTGTGAGAAGGGGATGGCATTTTTGCAAGAGACAGGGCGGGAAGAGGAATAGTCCAGGTAGCTGTGGGAGTCTGTAGGCTTATGGTAGATATCAGTACATAAGCCATCTCCAAAGATGGAGACAGAAAGATCAAGGAGGGAGGGAGGGAGGTGTCGGAAATAATACTGAGGACATGAGTTGTGGAGTCTTTGAAAGAGAGTCCATAGGTTGTGGAATTAGTTCAGTGTTGGGGTGTGTAGAGTTATCCACACTGGTTCATGAGCCTGATGGTTATAGGGTAATAACTTCCTGAACCTGGCAGTGTGAGATCTAAGGCTCCTGTACCTCCTTTCCAATAGCAGCAGTGAGAAGAGAGCTTGGCCTGTATGGGGAATGCAGGATTGGGGAATCAAGAGGGCATAGGTTTAATTTGGAGGGGGGGAGATTTAATAGGATTTTTTTTGCACCAAAAGTGATATCCATGTGAAATAAGCTGCTAGAGGAAGTTATTGAGGCAAGGATAATAGCAGTTTTTTTTTAAAGGCAACACACAAAATTCTGTTGGAACTCAGCAGGTTACACAACATTTTTGGAGAAGAATAAGCAGTTAGACAAGTACATGCATTGGAAAGGTTTAGAAGGTTATGGGCCAAACAGGGGCAAGTGGGACTCGCTGTATGGAGCACCTTGATCAGCATGGACTAGTGGGGCTGAAAGGCCTTTTCCATGCTGTGTGTATTGCTCTATGACTCCTCAATTATTCCTTTTCCTACCAAAATCCATTCCACAGCTAACTCATAACATCACCCCTACTCATTCCTTAACACCCTGCTGCCCTAGATGGTGAAAAGGGGGGTGGTAAAACGCTCACCCTGTGCAATGCAGTCCAGTACTGTGCTAAACGGGACTGGTTAATCCTCCATATACCAGATGGTAAGCATGTGTGTTTTTATTTCTCGTCTTGTCTCAACTCGTTGGGCAGGAGCTGAGCAGGACTCTCTCAAAGCTGGAGTCTATGGAATCTGGAATCCAAAGCAACATCTGCTGAAGCAGCTCCACAGGTTGAGTCACATCCATGGAGATGGGAAAGGAAAAGCTGTCAATGATTTGGGTCAGGATTAGGGTCAAGCAGCATTTGTGGGGGTGGAACAAAGGGACTGTTGATGATTCGGGTCTATGGGTCAAGCCCATTTCAGGTTAGTGAGTGTAAGAAAGTGTAGGGGGATGTCCGAGATAAGTTTTTACACAGAGTTGTGGACACATGGAATGCATTGCCTTGGGTGGTGATAGAGGCAGATACATTAGGGGTGTCATAGAAATTCTTAGATAGGCACATGGCTAAAAGAAAAGTAGAGGGCTACATGGGAGGGAGAGTCAGATTGATCTTGGAGTAGGTTGAAGGATTGAAACAACATTGTGAGCCAAAGGTTCTGTACTGTACCATTCTATGCACTTCAAGTTTATTTGTCACGTGTGCATCAAATCATACAATGAAAGCATTCTTTGTGTTACTTGCTTTCTCTGCTGTGATAGACATTGGGATGTAATTGGTTGTAGTGTTTCATTGTGTATCCAGGGGATACTATGTAAAGGAGCAGGGGGTTCTTCCCACCATTACTGGCAACACTTTTTGCATTTATTTCCTTGGCTGTAAGATGCTTTTGTATGGGTGTGTTACACACCGTTGACCTTGTTTTCCTGCTACAGCCTATTTGTGGGTCAAACACTGCAAGGAGCTGATGCCTTCAACCTACAACGAAGCTCGCTTTGACCAACCCCTCGAAGCCTCCACCTGGCTCAAGAATTTCCGCATCACCAATGAGCGATTTCTGGCTCAGGTCAGCAGGTCCAAGGGGCGTGGCAGGGAAGGGAAGTGGCCAGCAATACTTGTGCCAGGCTCAAGAGCAACTTCTATCCCGCTGTTATAAGACTATTGAACTCTGACCTCACAATCTATCTCATTGTGGCCCTTGCACATTATTGTTTGCCTGCACTGCACTTCCTCTGTAGATGTTACACTTTATTCTATATTCTGTTATAGTTTACCTTGTTCTGGATACATCAATGCACTGTGTAATGACTTCATCTGCATGAACAATATGCAAGACGAGCTTTTCACTCTACCTTGGTACAGATGACAATAGTAAGCCATAAGATACTGTGTAAGGGTAGATGCTCATCGAATCTGCTCCACCATTTAATCATGGAGCTGATTTATTTTTCCCTCTCAACTCCATTCTCTTAACTCCTCCCTTAACCTTGATGTACTTACTAATTAATACCTGTCAACCTCTACTTTAAATGTACCCAATGATTTGGCCTCTACAGCTATCTGTGGCAGTGAATTCCACAGATTCACCACCCTCTGGCTAAATAAATTTCTCCTAATCTCTGTTAGAAAGGGACATCCTATTCTGAAGTTTTGCCCTCTGAAGATTCTCCCACTATTGGAAACATCCTATACACATCCACTCTATCTGGGCCTTTCAATAAGTTTCATTGAGATCCCATACCCCCTCACCCCGCCATTCCTTTAAACTCCAGAACTGCAGCAAGTCCAGACCCAAATCTTTCAGAAGCTCATCATATGTTAGCCCTTTTATTACCGGGATTATTCACATAAACCTGTGGACCATCTCCAGTGCTAGCATACCCTTTCTTAGATATGGGGCCCAAAACTGCAAACGATACTCCAAATGCAGTATGACCAGTATCTTATAAAGCCTAGGAAAAGCTTTATGAAAAATGGGAGCTGATAATTGTTTACCCTTGCAGTTTGAGGACAAGCTCCCAAGCAATTTTCTGGATGCAAGTTTTTTGTGAATGTGCAACATGACCACACTAACAAAGCCTTTTTTGTTGCAAATAGCTAAAAACCCAGCAGAGGTACACTTGGAGCAAGCGGGAGGCCACCGAGGAAGGGCGACCCTTGGGAGAAGTGGTGGACCAGGTGAGGCTTTACTCTCCCCATTACCACATCTGCCAAATGAGTCTATCTTGGGTAACAACGTATCGTCCAGTCTTTGGGCTTCCCTCTAAGCTAAGTTAGGAGAAGCTAAGTTTGGGGCCAATATCAGAAGTAGGGAGGTGGTGGCGCAAAAGTGTAACAGTCAGCATAATACTTTCCAGCACCAGTAATCAGTGACCGGGATTCAATTCCTACCTTTGTCTGCAAGGAGTTTGTACCTTTTTCCCATGCTGGTGTCCTCTCACATTCCAAAGACGTACAGGTTAAGGTTTGTAAGTTTTGGGCATGCTATGTGGATCCTGAAGAGTGGCGACAATCGCAGGCTGCATCCTCAGACTGTATTGGACATTGATGTAAACGATGCACTTCACTGTACGTTTCTATGTCAGCATGAAGGCCTGTATAGCTGTGGCAACCATCAATGGAGGGTGAACTGTAAAGGAGATGTCCCTCCCTTGGAGAGGAGAAAGGTGTGTGGGAGGGAGGTGGAGTGGGAACCAGTCCAAGTCTGAAATGAGCTTGGCTCATGTTTCTCTCTACCCACCCTCAGGGTATCGCACGAGTGAAGAATGCCAGTGATGTGGTGGGTGTCCTGTTCAAAGAGCTGAAGTCGCAGTGTTTACCGGACTCCTATCGGATGCTGGTGGCAGTGGATGGGGTCAATGCTCTGTGGGGACCTACTACTATGAAGAAGGAGAACAAAAGTCAGGTATTTCTGCTTTGACCACTCATCACACACTCTTTGAGGCAATCAGGAGCACATCTTCAGTGGTGTGACTTCAGTGGTCGTCCTGGTATGAGACCACTGTCACCAGGTAAACAATCTTTGAAGAGTATTGATAATGGCTGGAGACACTCATCTGCCCAGAAGATGGCAATGACAAATGACTTCTGTAGAAAATTTTGCCAAGAATAGTCATGGTTATGGAAAAACAATGACTGTCCACATCATATGACACACAACGTAACGAACGAGCTCATTGGATATGGTCAGATGTTGAGGTTAGTTGCTCCAGTGACGGTTACCTGGCCCTGGTGCAAGTGTAAAATTCCAAATCCCTTCCTACTGGCTGTTACTGTACAAAATTCCAATGAACCAAATCCCTTTCCACTGTCATTGTACAAACTCCCAATGGACCAAATCCCTTTCCACTGTCATTGTACAAACTCCCAATGGACCAAATCCCTTTCCACTGTCATTGTACAAACTCCCAATGAACCAAATCCCTTTCCACTGTCATTGTACAAACTCCCAATGGACCAAATCCCTTTCCACTGTCATTGTACAAACTCCCAATGAACCAAATCCCTTTCCACTGTCATTGTACAAACTCCTAATGGACCAAATCCCTTTCCACTGTCATTGTACAAACTCCCAATGAACCAAATCCCTTTCCACTGACTGCCATTATACTAAATCCCAATGGAGGAAATCCCTTTCCACTGTCATTGTACAAACTCCCAATGGACCAAGCCCCTTCTCACTGACTGCCACTGTACAAAATCCCACTGCAGCAAAGTCCTTCCCGCAGAATCCATGTGGATCAAACTTTCACCCAATCCCCATACTCCTTTGCAGTACCACCTGCTATTTAACGTGGCAAACAATGAGTTCAGCCAAGCCCATTGAGAATTATCTTAGTGTAAACTTTGTTTCCACAAATGCTACCTGACCTGCTGGATAGCCCCAGTGTTTTTTTTTTCTCTCAGTTTCCCACTGGATTATCCACCAAGAAAGGCGCCGGTCTATTTGGGAAGTTAAACTGAAATGTCTCCAGGGTTTTATTGATAGATAGTGTGTACAAAATATGCTGCCTTTTAGTCAAAGGTTCACAAAAATGATTCTGAGACTGAACGGCTTGTTGTATGAGGAGTATTTGATGGGTCTGGACCCTTACTGGGATTCAGAAGAATTAAGGTGGATCTCATGGAATCTTACTGAATATTGAAAGGCCTCGATGGAGTGGATGTTGAAAGTATTTTTCCTGTGGTGGGGGAGCCTGACCAGAGGACACAGCCTCAGAATATTGGGATATCCATTTAGACCAGAGATAAGGAGGAATTTGTTTAGCTGGAGAGTGGTATATCTGGCCCCATTGCCACAGGTGGGAGTGACGGCCAGTTCATTGGGTATAGTTAAGGCAGAGGTTGATAGATTCTTGACTAGTCAGTGCATGAAGGGATATGGGGAGAAGGCAAGTGATTAGGGCTGAGAGGGAATTGGATCAGCCATGATGAAATGGCAGAGCCAAATGGCCTGTTTCTGCTCCTGTATCTTATAGTGTAATGTTCTTAATACAAGATTAAGCACTTTAATGTCACAGAATGTCAGGAACCCAGAGCTTGATCAAAAGCATATATTAATGGAGGAAAGAGGAGGGAGGTTGAGAGGTTTTTTTTAAATCTGTTAATATTATTTTACGTGCTGTATGTGATATATGCACTGTGCTTTGTACCGTGGTCCTGGGGGACATTTTTTTTAGCTGTATACAGGTGTATGGTTGGATGGCAATAAATTTGAACTTGAGAGAGGAAGGCAAAGTTCAGAACCCAGGTAACTGAAGGCAAATACAATGTCACAATCTACTAACCTGCTCCAGCATTTGATGGCATTTAAGAGTCCCGATAAAGAGGCTCAACCCAAAATGTTGACTATTCATCACCCTCTGTAGATGAGTTACATAGAATGGTAAAGGCCCTTCAGCTCATGATGATGTGCCGGTCTTTTAACCTACTCCAAGATCCCTTCCCTCCCACATCGACCTCCATTTTTCTTTCATCCACGTGCATATCTCTTAAATGTCCCTTAACGTCACAGCTGATCTTGTTCAGTCCCACCTTCTGTCACTAACCCTGTATCCCTAAGTTCCTTCTCACCACTATCCTAAATAACTGTCCCCTTGTATTGGGACTGCAACCCCTCAGCTAGGTGAATCATCAGACTTTGTCCACACTATTGAGTCACTCCTGACCCATCCCTGGCAGATGGTTGTCACTTTGAGGGGATTTCTGATATACCCTGAACTGCCAATAAAGGAACAAGTATCGTTGGAAAGGGGGTTGAGCTCAGGGCATTGATCAACACCTCCAATTTTGACATTGTAGCCATTAGTGAGACTTGGTTGCAGGAGGGGCAGGACTGGCAGCTCAGTAATCCAGGGTTCCATTGTTTTAGATGTGGCAGAGTGGGAGGGATTAAAGGAGGAGGGGTGGCATTACTAGTCAGGGAGAATGTCATGGCAGTGCTCCATCAGGACAGACTGGAAAACTTGACTAGCGAGGTGTTATGGGTGGAACTGGGAAATAGAAAGGTTTAACCACATTAATGGGATTATATTATAGACCACCCAACAGTTCTAGGGATTTAGAGGAACAGATATGTAAAGAGACCACAGACTGTTGCAAGAAACATAAGGTTGCTATAGTAGGAGATTTTAACTTTCTACATATTAAATGGGAATCCCATACTGTAAAAGGACTAGATGGGATAATGTTTGTCAAATGTGTTCAGGAAAGTGTCCTTCATCAGTACATAGAAGTCCCAACAAGAAAGAGAAGATAGAGTATGATACTGCTGTTAGGGAATGATCAAGACGTACAAATGTTTGTACGTCTTGATTTGACCACAGCATCTGCAGTGTACTTTGTGTTTACTATTAGGGAATGAGTCAGGGCAGGTGACAAGTTGGTGTAAGGGAACACTTTGCACCCAGTGGCTGCAATGCCATTAATTCCAAAGTAGATATGCAAAAAGATAGGTCTGGTCCACAGGTTGAGACTCTAAGTTGGAGAAAGGACAATTTTGATGGTATCAGAAATGATTTGGCGTGTGGATTGGAACAGGCTGTTTTCTGGCAAAGGGACACTTAGAAAGTGGGAGGTCTTCAAAACTGAAATTTTGAGAATACAAAGCTTGTCTGTGCCTGCCAGATAGCAAGTGTAGGGAATACTGTTTTTCAAGAGATATTGAGGCCCTGGTTCAGAGCAAACAGGAGATGCTTAGCAGGTATAGGCAAGAAGGAACATATGAGGTGCAGAAAGAAATCAGGAGGTTCCTCTAGCAGGCAAGGTGAAGGAGTATCCTAAGGGATTCTGCAGATATATTAAGAGCAAAAGGATTGTAAGGGATAAAATTGTTCCACTGGAAGACCAGAATGATAATCCATGTGTGGAGCAAAACAGATGGGGGAGATGTTAAGAGTATTCTTTGTAGCTGCATTTACTCAAGAGACAGATACAGAGTTATAGAAGTGAGACAAAGTGGCATCAACTTCATAGACCCTGTACAAGTTAAAGAGGAGGAGGTGTTTGCTACCCTGAGCCAAATCAGGGTGGATAAGTCCTCTGGGCCTGACAACATGTTCTCTCGGACCCTACGGAAGACAGGTGCAGAAATTTCCAGGGCCCTAGCAGAGATATTTAAAAATACTTTAGCGACAGAAGTGTCAGAGGATTGGAGGATGGCCAATGTTGTTCCGCTGTTTAAAAAAGGCTCTAAAAATAAACCAGTGGATGCTGTCTACATGGATTTTAGTAAGGCATTTGACAAAGTCCCGCATGAGAGGCTGGTCAAAAAGGTTCAGTCGCTTGGCATCAGGATGTGGCAGTAATTGGATTAGACATTGGCTTTGAGGGAGAAGCCAGAGAGTGGTAGCAGAGGGCTACTTCTCTGAATGGAGGCCTGTGACTGATGGTATGACGCAGGGATCAGTCCTGGATCCTTTGCTGTTTGTAATCCATATCAGTGAGCTGGATGATGTGGTTAATTGGATCAGCAGATTTGCAGGTGACACCAAGATTTGTAGTGTAGTGGTAAGTGAGGAAGGCTATTGTGGCTTGCAGAGGGATCTGTATCAACTGGAACAATAGGCTGAAAAATGGCAGATTTAATGCTGACAAGTGCAACGTGTTGCACTTCGGTAGGACCAAACAGGGTAGGTCTTACACAGTGAACGGTAGAGCACTGAAGAGTGTGGTAGAGCATAGGGCTCTGGGAATACAGGTCCATGATTCATTGACAGTGGTGTCACAGGTAGATAGGGTCGTAAAGAAAGCTTTTAACATATTGGCAGTCATTAATCAATGTTTTAAATAAAGGAGTTGGGATGTTATGTTGAAGTTGCATAACACATTAGTGATGCCTAATTGGGAGAATTGTGTGCAGTTTTGGTCAGCTACCTACAGGAAAGATGCAAGCAAGATTGAAAGAGTACAGTTAAAATTTACAAGAATGTTGCTGGGTCTGTCTGGTGGACCTGAATTATAAGGAAGGATTGAATAGGTTAAGACTGTATTCTTTAGAACATAGAAAATTGAGAGGAGATTTGATAGAAGTATAGAAAATGATGAAGGGTATGGATTGGATAAATGCAAGCAGGCTTTTTCCAGTGAGACTACAACCAGAGGTGATGGTTATGGGTGAAAGGTGAAAAGTTTAAAGGGAACATGAGGGTTGTGACAACGTGGAATGAACTGCCAGTACAAGTGGTGCATGCGAACTCAATTTCAACATTAAAAGAAATCAGTAATCAGTCCATCTCTGTCCAAGTATTTATAATAGCTGGTACTTTATTATAATAAAAACTGTAAATTACAATAACTTATATATAAGTATATATAAAAATATAAATTGTGTAGAAAAAGACTGAGGTGGCATTCATGGGTTCACTGTCCATTCAGGAATCTGTTGACAGAGGGGAGGAAGCTGTTCCTGAAACGTTGTGTGGGTCTTCAGTCTCCTGTACCACCACCTTGATGGTAGCAATGAGAAGAGGGCATGTCCTGGGTGATGGAATACAGCATAGGAATGTGTATGAGCATGCACTTTGGTAGAAGGAATAAAAGTACAGACTGTTTTCTAAACCAAGATACTATAGCGGTTCATGCAACACTATTACAGCTCAGGGTATGGAAGTTCAGAGTTCAATCCTGGCGCCCTCTGTAAGAAGCCTGTATGTCCTTCCCGTTGAATATGTGGGTTGTCCGTGATCTAGTTTCCTCCCACAGTCTAAAGACGTATCAGGTAAGTTAATTGATCATTGTAAATTGTCCTGTGATTAGGCTAAGATTAAATCAGGGTTGTCTGGGGTGACAATGCTCAAAGGGCCTGAAGGGCCTACTCCACTAAATAAATAAACAGGGGAGCAAACTTAGAAACTGGAGGTACAAGGGGACTTGGAGTCTTAAGTTCTGCATTCCCTAAAGGATAACTTGCAAGTTGAGTTGGTGGTAAGGAAAGCAAATGCAATGTCATTTTGAAAGCTCTAGAGTATAAGAGCAATGATGTGATGTCAGTCCGCACTTGGAGTATTGTGATAGTTTTGGGCTCCTTATCTAAGAAGAGTTGTGCTGGCATTGTAAGATGTTTTCAAGAATGATCCTAGGAATGAAAGGGTTAATATGTTAGGAGTATTTGATGGTTTGGGGCCTGTGCTTGCTGGAGTTTAGAAGAATGAGAGGAATCTCGTTAAAACCCACCAAATATTGCAAGGCCTAGATAGAGGGAATGCGGAGAAGATACTTCCAATAGTGGAAGTCTGGGACCAGAGGGCACAGCCTCAGAGTAGATGGATGTACCTTGAGAACAGATGTGGAGGAATTTCTTTAACTGGGGGGTAGTGAATCTGTGGAATTTATTGCCACCTGGAGGCCAAATCGTTGGGTATATTTAACATGGAGGTTGATCGGTTCTTTATTAGTAAGGGTGTCAAAGGAAGTCAGGAAAATGGATTTGAGAAAATCAGCCATGATGGAATAGCAGTGCAGACTCGATGGGACAAATGGCCTAATTTGTTAAAGAAGAAAAACTAGCACACTGCAGGAAACAAAAGGAATTCTTCTGGTAAGTTGAGTTTCTGTTAAACATCTACCTCTCTTGCAGGTACTTCCATCTGAACTTACCCTGATCCACAACTTGAGGAAGCTGCTCTCCAATGATTGGGTAAGATGTGTTCAGTAAGGATTGTGATATGGTGTGATTACCCTGGCACGTCCTGGTTTGGGAACAGGGTCCTCAGCCACTGGGACCTCTGCCTGTGCCTTGACTGTTCCATGTTGCAGCCTCTGTGAGCAATAGTTGTTATATTTTATCCTCAAGATTAAAGATTTGTTTTATTTGTCATATGTACACAGAAACATACAGTGAAATGCATCAATGACCAACATAGTCCGAGGATTGTATTAAGCAGCCCACAGAAGTCACCATGCTTCTAGCATGCCCACAACTTACTAACCCTAACCTGTACAGCAAGGAAACCGGAGCCCCTGGAGGAAACCCACACGGTCACGAGGGGAACATAGAAACTCAATACATACAGTGGCAGGAATTGAACCACGTTCATTGGCACTGCAAACTGTTACGCTACTGTTCTGTCCAATTGACTAGACAGCCCTCTGCTCGGGACCAGCCGGAACTAATTGTTCTACAGGAGACCAACCCTTCCCACTGTCAACTGGGGACTGAGGTGGCTGTTGACCTGACTTCTTGCCTCTTACCCAATCATCGCAAAGAAGCGAGCACTCCTTGACTTACAATTCGGAGGATAGAGCACAGCACCCACTGTGCTGGTGGGCATTTTTCTGTATGAGAGGTAAAATATCCCCAAGGCTGATCTGTCTCCCTCGACCTTTCGGTCTGTGACAAGCTGCCAGATCTTCAGATTCATTGATTGGTAACCCTCACCAGTGTGCCATTGAAAACATCTGGATGCATCACATCTTGGTGTGGCCACTGCTCTGCCTGTGACCTCAAGAAACTGCTGACAATTAAGAACACAGCTCAGTCCATCAGAGAAACCTCTGTGGACACCTCAGGGAAAACAATGAGCATAATTAAGATCTCCTCCCGCCATAGACGTGCACCATGTGGCACCAACATAGCATTCCTACAACTCACTGACCCAATGGAATGAGAGAGGGAACTGGAGCGCCCCAGCAAACCCATGTGGTCATGGGGAGAATGTACAAACTCCTTACACAGAGTGGCAGGAAGTGTCACCACATGGCGACACTTGGGCAATCCTCACTGATTTGATTTTATACAAATGATACATTTCACTGAATGTTTCAATGTGCTTGTTGTGGCCCTTGACCCAATCTTACAGCTAATACTGTAATAGAGTTGAACTAACCACTACACTACCCTGCTGGGAGATCATCTTTTAAAGCAAAGTCCATGCAGGAGTCTGATAACAGCTGGATTCAACCTTGAACCCAATGGTACATGTTCTCAAACTTTCGCATCTTCTGCCTGATGGGAGAGAGAAAAGAAAATGACAATTTGGGAGAAGATTCCTGGTTACTTTGCAGGTTTACTAAGGCAGTGGGAAGTATAGGCGGAATCAGTGAGGGAAGGTTGGTTTCTATGATGGACAGGGCTGCCTCAATAATTCTGCAAATTCTTGCGACCTCAGGCAGAGCAGTTGCCCTACCAAGTTTTGCTATAGCGCGTCTGTAAAGATTGGTGACATTGCACCCACCTTCAGTTTGTCTGCATGTCCAGCCCGGCCCTGGGGATCTGTGCGATAATGACCTTTGTTCTGCAGGCTGGTGGAGCTGTGGTTACGACCCTGACCCAGACCGGAGCGCTGGGAGCCTCTCAGCTGTCCCACCTGCCCCACGAGCTGCTGAGGAAGGTGAGTCACAGCGAGGTGTCGGTACACAAAGACAGCTGTTGAGAAGGCTTCAGGAGATACAAAAGATGCTGAAATCTGGAGAAAAACACTGCACTTGAGAGACTCAGCAAGTTTAGTCAGAGGATGACATGAATGATTGAGGTTTCAGTCCAGATGAAGGGTATCAACCAAAAGCATTGACTGTCTATATCCCTCCACGGATGCTGCCTGACTCGCTAAGTTCCTACGCCACTTTAGAACATAAAACATTACAGCACAATACAACTCTAATATTAATCAAACTCTTCCCTCCTACACAACCCTCCATATTTTTAATCATAGGAGATTCTCGTATTCCCTTAATGTTTCTGCCTCTACCTCCACTTCTAGCACATTCACCACTCTGTGAAGGAAGAAACATTATCTCTGACATCTTTGCTATAATTTCATCCAATCACTGTAAAATTGACCCCCTCATATTAGACACTTCCACCCTGGGGGGAAAAGTCTCTGGCATCTGCTCTGTCTATGACTCTCTTCTTATACACCTCTAACAAGTCACCTTTCATCATCCCCTGCTCCAGAGACGAAAAACACTAGCTCACTCAACCTGTCCTCACGACATGCTCTCTAATCCAGGGATCTCCCTAAAGCTTCCACATCCTGTCAATGTGAGGGTGACTAGAACTGAACACAACGTTCCAAGTGTGGTCTAACCAAGATATAGAGCTGCAACATTACCTCATGGCTCTTGTATTCAATCCTCCAAATAATGAAGGCCAACACACCACACGCCTTCTTACCACCCTACTTCCTTGCAGTATCTAGAACAGGTCTGTCACTGTATAATACCAGGGTATGGTACAGATGGGAATTGGCCTGTCACTGTGTAACAGCAGGATACAGTACTGGTGGGGATGGGTCTGTCACTGTATAACACCAGGATACAGTACCAGTAGGGATGGGTCTGTTGCTGACAATATCCAGCAGGAGTCTTCTCATTGATTGTGCTGTGAGTTAATGGAATTGAGTTTTAGTGCCACCTCCTGTTTATCAATTTGTCCCATAAACACAATTCTGATGAAGTGCACTGAAGGATTACGTTCATCTGTTTGTGTTGCCCTCTCTCAGGATGGCTTTGATGCCCTGGACCCTTTTGTTCCAATTCAAGTGACGAAATACAGCCAGAAAGAGTTTGAGAGCTGCTACCAGTACTACATTGACCGCAAGTGGATTCAACACGAGAAAGGTAATTGTTTGACCACTGGTACACCCTATCCTTGTTTCATGCGGGGGGATAGGTTCCTCGCAGTCGACGCGTAATGTGAATAATTATTTAAATGGAGAAAATGGGGATGTATTCTGGAGGGCTTCCTAAATGTTTTATCTGTAATTTATTCACATTTTCATACCAATACAACACAAAAGCAGTACCACAAGGCAACATTCGTATTATATTTCAACAATTTAAGGTAATATTCAACGTAATAAATCATAGAAAGTTAACATACTAGGGTGTACAGTACTCGCCAACAGTGGCAGGTGTGTTCACTCTGGGAGATGAGTGGTTGTTGTGGTTGGGCAGCTTTACATGAATGAGGTGGATGGTTGTGTGTCGTCAGGATCATCAAGGACAGCAAGGGGTGAAGGAAGACTCACAAAACTCTCAGTACTGCCAGCAGCAGGAGATGACACAGGTTTGAAGAAAGTGGTGAGGGTGGTTTGCTTGGCAGCATTTTGTTTTCCAGCATAAATTTGCTTGTAGGGGAGAAGGCTTGACTGCAGGGAACGACTGAAATGCTGACTCCATTCTAAACTTGGGTCCATGTCCATTGCCATTTGTGCCAAGTGTTCCGCAGCCTTAAAAAGTTCTGCCAGTTGCTTCACCGTAAAATCCCTCACCTGCAACTCAACACTTTCCTCTTCATTGTTATCACCTTCAGTCTGAGTTAAACGTAGAAGATCATCCACACTTAATTCTTCACCATGAGAATCCCGGAGTTCTACCCCGTCAGCAGTCTTGAGGTCTGAGAATCCTTCCCCACCAACTTTACGCTTGGCCACACAATCCTGGACAGCTGCAGTGAAGGCAGGAAACCCCTTGAAGGTGTGCACACACTCCACCCAAATTGATTTCCAAGCTCCATTGAGAGCGGAAGACCTGACCTCTTTCCAGGATTCATCAATGTTGATGGCATGTCTGATGTTGAAGGACTTCCACCATTCCCTCACTGTTCGTAAACTCCTGGGATTTTCAAAATTGTCTGTTGCTTGCAGCATCTGAGAGATAGTTTGCCGTAAAAAATACGCCTTGAACGTAGATATCACACCTTGGTCGAGTGGTAGGATGAATGCTGTCCAAATGTTTAGGATGGGCTGGTGCATTGTCAAGCAAGAAAACAAAGGCAAGATTCTGTTCCCAGCAGTAGTGTTCATTCTCAGCAAAGTGATTAGCAAACCAGTCTTCAAAGATTCAACCAGTGACCCATGCTTTCTTGTTAGCTGCCCAGTGGACAGGAAGCATATTCTTACTCAAACCCTTAAGAGCATGGGGGTTTAGTGAATGGTAAACTAAGAGAGGCTTCATCTTACAGTCTCCTTCGGCATTGGAACACATAAGCAAAATCATTCTATTCTTTGCTGCCTTGAAACCTGATGCAGTTTTTTCATTCTTACTTATGCATTTCGGCATACGCTTCCAAAAAAGCCCAGTCTTGTCTGCATTAAACACCTGCTTTGGTGTGATGCCTAACCCAACTATCATAGCCCGCAACTGCACAGGGTAGCGTTCAGCAGCTTCGTGGTCAGCACTAACTTGCTCACCACGCACAGCTAAATTGTGAAGCCTGTGACGATTAACAAACTTAGAAAACCATCCCCTACTTCATAGATAGATAGATAGATACTTTATTCATCCCCATGGGGAAATTCAACTTTTTTTCCAATGTCCCATACACTTGTTGTAGCAAAACTAATAACATACAATACTTAACTCAGTAAAAAAATATGATATGCATCTAAATCACTATCTCAAAAAGCATTAATAATAGCTTTTAAAAAGTTCTTAAGTCCTGGCGGTTGAATTGTAAAGCCTAATGGCATTGGGGAGTATTGACCTCTTCATCCTGTCTGAGGAGCATTGCATCGATAGTAACCTGTCGCTGAAACTGCTTCTCTGTCTCTGGATGGTGCTATGTAGAGGATGTTCAGAGTTTTCCATAATTGACCGTAGCCTACTCAGCGCCCTTCGCTCAGCTACCGATGTTAAACTCTCCAGTACTTTGCCCACGACAGAGCCTGCCTTCCTTACCAGCTTATTAAGACCTGAGGCGTCCCTCTTCTTAATGCTTCCTCCCCAACACGCCACCACAAAGAAGAGGGCGCTCTCCACAACTGACCTATAGAACATCTTCAGCATCTCACTACAGACATTGAATGACGCCAACCTTCTTAGGAAGTACAGTCGACTCTGTGCCTTCCTGCACAAGGCATCTGTGTTGGCAGTCCAGTCTAGCTTCTCGTCTAACTGTACTCCCAGATACTTGTAGGTCTTAACCTGCTCCACACATAACAAGGGGAGTTGTGTATAGGAGCAAAGAGGTCCTTCTGCAGTTGTATAGGGCCCTGGTGAGACCCCACCTGGAGTATTGTGTTCAGTCTTTGTCTCCAAATTTGAGGAAGGACATTCTTGCTATTGAGGGAGTGCAGCATAGGTTCACGAGGTTAATTCCAGGGATGGCGGGACTGTCATATGTTGAAAGATTGGAGCGACTGGGCTTGTATACACTGGAATTTAGAAGGATGAGAGGGGATCTTATTGAAACATATAAGATTACTAAGGGATTGGGCACTCTAGAGCCAGGAAACATGTCACCGATGTTGGGGGGAGTCCAGAACCAGAGGCCACAGTTTAAGAATAAGGGGTGGGCCATTTAGAACAGAGTTCAGGAAAAACTTTTTCACCCAGAGAGTTGTGGATCTATGGAATGCTCTGCCTCAGAAGGCAGTGGAGGCCAATTCTCTGGATGCTTTCAAGAAAGAGATAGATAGAGCTCTTAAAGCTAGCGGGGTCAAGGGATATGGGGAGAAGGCAGGAACGGGGTACTGATTGTGGATGATCAGCCATGATCACATTGAATGGTGGTGCTGGCTCAAAGGGCCGAATGGCCTACTCCTGCACCTATTGTCTATTACTTGCATTAAAGCTAACAATATCACTTGACACTTCGTCACTGGCCTCTGAACAAAGGTGGCCATAAATTTCCAAAGATGATCGGAACTAAGTGTTGTTTCATGCACAATGTACAAACTCAACATTTTCTCCATTTTTGTCATAATCGGGTTACGCACTTTGGTAACAATCTTTGAAGACACTTGTGATGAATCAATCACTGCACTTTTTATTTTCTCAGCATTTTTCTTTATGTTTCTGATCGTGGACTCACCCAGGCCAAAGTATCATCCCAGAGCTGTGTTACCTGTTTATAATTTCCAACTTTTTTTCAAGTGTTAAAGCAGTTCTCTGCTGCTTGGCTGATGGCCCAGGACTTGACGCTTAGGAGACATAGTTAGATATTTCAAGCACAAAATCCCTGCACCGTAGGTAGAAACAACAACAGTTTAAGAGCGCAAGATTGCACATCCACACCTTGCCAAAGCCAATGTGAGACTGGCGGGAGTGAGACTGTGGCATGCGCACGTGACTTGTTTTGGCGGGAAAGCAGGGCTCCTCGCATAACTGTGAGTTTTGGACGCATATAAGGAGGTGTTGGTAGAAATAGGTTCCTCGCATAACTGTGAATCCGCATAGTCTGTAGACGCATATAACAAAGAGAATGTGTACTGAGAACACCCCATAACCTGTCACTTCCCCTTCACCAGCTGCTCACACTTTGTCCTTGACTGTTGCGGAGCTCTGTGTTATTCCTCTTCCTCTGTCTGGCCACAGAGTTCATCAGCCTTCTTGGCCCTTTCCCAGACAACCTCCCTTCTCTTCCCCACCCCCCATGTGCCTCCCACCACAATCTTACTCTTCGGTTTCTCTCCTTCTTTCTGTCTCTCTCTCCTTGCCCTACCTCTCTCACTCTCCCCCCCCCCCCCCCCCATTGATTCAAATCCCTTTGTGAGGCTGCCTCACTCTGCTTGTCCCACCCTTGTGTTACACAGGGGATTTGGTCCCACTTCTGGAGAGTCTCTAACACATCCCTGCCTGTAGTGGGGAGAGGAGGGGTGTTCTCTTCCCTCACCCCTCAACGGCATGACTAACCATTCTCTCTCTCTCTCTCTCTCTCTCTCCACAGCTCTCACGGAAGAGGGTAAGCAGGAGCTGATCTTCCTCAGCAACTACAACCCAGGGACCTTTGACAGGATCTGCGGTCCCCTCTGAGTACTGGCACCTCCCTTCGCACCAAGCTCTTCTTCCAACACCACACCCGCCCACCCCCAAGTTGAATGGAAGACATTGTGAATGGACACCCTGAGTCCAACACATTTTGCTCCAGGCAAACATGGTGCCAGTCTCTCTGACATAAGGTCATGTTTCTGCTTTGCAAATGAGTGCCTGTGTGCTTGAGCATTGTTATCAGTCTGTGTCTGAAGGCGAGGTTGGTTGGGGGAATTCCACATCAAGTCCGACAGAATACAAAGCAATCAAGAACACAAGTCAAAAATGGAGGGGAGGAACATCGAACTGCGAATTCAGCCACCTACTCCAGCAATCTGAAATTTGTGTGTTTTCTGTCTGTACTGGAAGCTGTGGGTATTTTTAATGAGCATTGATCATTAAAACAGCAGATTTAACTGCCCTGTCTTAACATGCGTCTCCCTATGAAGGGGTTTGCAGCCATAACACTGGGGTACAGTACTGGTGTGAACAAATCTGTCACTGTCAAACACCAGGAAATGGTTCTGCTGGGGTTGAATCCGTCACTGTATTACACCGGGTGTACAGTACTAGCAGAGATAAATCTGTCACTGGGAAATGGTACTGCTGGGGACAAGTCCATCACTGTATAACACTGGGAGGGTCAGGTCTGTTGTACAATACTGTTGGGGATTAATCTGTCACTGTGTAACACCAGGAAAAGGTACTGGTGGGGACAAATCTGTGGCTGTGTAACATCGGGGTACAGTACTGGTAGGGATGGGTCTGTCACTATAATACTGGGGTACAGTACCGGTGGGGACGGGTCTGTCACTGTATAACACCGGGGTACAGTACTGGTGGGGATGGGTCTGTCACTGTATAACACTGGGGTACAGTACTGGTGGGGACGGGTCTGTCACTGCATAACAGTGAGATACAGTACAGGTGTGGACCGATATGTCACTGTATAACACCGGGGTACGGTACTGGTGGGGACAGATCTGTCACTGTATAACACTGGGGTACGGTACCGGTGGGGACGGGTCTGTCACTGTATAACACTGGGGTACAGTACCGGTGGGGACGGGTCTGTCACTGTATAACACCAGGGTATGGTACTGGTGGGGACTGGTCTGTCACTGTATAACACCAGGGTACGGTACCAATAGGGACGAGTCTGTCATAGTATAACACCAGGGTGCGGAGCTGATGGGGATGGGTCTGTCATTGTATTACTCTGGTGTATAGTACTGGTGGGGGTGGTGATGGAGCTGACTGCGTCTACAGCTTCTTTTCATCCTGTGCATTGGAGCCTCCATACCAGGCAGTGATACAACCAGTCAGAATGCTCTCCACTGTACATCTATGGAGATTTGCTGACAAACTGAATCTCCTCAAGCTCCTAATGAAATATAGCTACTGACATGCCGTCTTCACAATTGCAACAATATGTTGGGCCCAAGATACAGTACTATGCAAAAATCTAGGCACATATACATAGCTAGGATGCCTGAGACTTTTGCATAGTACTGCAGTAATTTTATGTATTGCACTGTTCTATTGCTCCAAAAAATAAAAATTTGATGATGCGTGAGTGATGATAAACCTGATTCTGATATGGGCCTCTATTGTGGACTGAGAGTGGGAAGGGGGCAGGGAGAGGAGAATCATAGTTGAGAAAAGGTGGTAGAGAGGATGGAGCAGGAAGCAGCAGAGAGACGTTCTGTAATGATCAATAAACCAATTGCTTGGAATCAAATGACCTTGCCTGGTGCCAATCTCCACCCCAGCACTCCTCTGCCAACTGTCCCACACCTCTTCTGCAGTGCTCCACCCTCACTATTCCAAACATTGTTTGTTCCAACCAGATTTACAAACCCGCTCTCTGCTCCACGTTGACAAATACAGTCTTAGACACCCTGCCTATATGTATCAGTGCCTAAGGCTTTTGCGCAGATCTTCAGAGATGTTGAAACCCAGTAACTTGAAATTGCTCACTCTTTCCACTGCTGATGAGGACTAGTGTGTGTTCCTTGACTTTCCCTTTGTAAGGTTCACAATCAATTATGCTGTCTTACTGATGTTGACTTTGAGGTGGTTCCAGTCAACTATATCACTCCTGTATGCCTCCTCATCGCCATCTTAGTTGTGTTATTGGCAAGTTTATAGATGGAGTTTGGGTTGTCCTGCGCCACACAGTCTTGGGTAGAGAGTTGGGCAGTGGGCTAAGCACACACCCTTGAGGTATGCCTGTGTTGATAGTTAGCAAGAAGGTGTTGTTACCAATCTACTCTGTGATGATGAATTTGAAACAAAAATGGGAGACGATAATTGGGCTGTGTTAATTGTCTTCACAGACTGGAGTGTCTCTGAATTTGTAGTCTGGTGTGTGAGAGATTTTTTTCAGCCAGTTTAAATATATCAGAAACTCATCAGCCAAGGGGGCCCTGGATTTTCTGTCACAGATGCAATAGCTTTGGCTCAACGATTCCATGCAGATCACAGTGTCCACTCCCCAGGTCACCAAGTCTTTAGTGAAGCTGAATTTGTTGTATATACTGAGCTTGTTAGGTAGTATCTGTGGGAAGAACCTGTCCGTGTTTTGGGTAATAAGCTCTGCTGTAGATGAACAATGCTGTAGATGGAGGCAAGTCAACAAGAATTGGGTAGGTAAAAATGAGGAGGATTGTCTTCAATCCTAATGAAAGATGGAATGGGTTTCAAAAGCATACTTTTGAAAAATCCATATGCTGGAATCTGGAGCAACACACAAGATGCTGAAGACATGCACTGCGTCAGGCGGCATCTGTGAAGGAGAGGCATGGATAGACTTGACCCAAAATGTTGGCTGTTCATTTTCCTCCACAGATGTCTCCTGTACTGCTGAGTTCTTGTCACACAATGTGTTGACCCCTCTGATGACACACTACAACTCATGTTCTCAGTATTAATTAATTATTTTTCTATCTGGATTGATTGTATTCTTTTGCACCCTTGTTGTTTGTCCGTCTATGTTTTTCATTGATTCCGTTGTGATGCTTTGTTCTGTGAATGCTTGCAAGTAAATTAATCTCAGGGTAGTATATGGCGACAGAAACGTATTTTGATAATAAATTTACTTAGAATGGCTATTTGCGCATTACGACTGCGGGAACAGGAACTTTGCTGCTCCATTTTATAGCCCGGATGTCAATTGATGTGACACAGTGGACCTTTAACCTTCCTTTCTCTTAGTACAGCCCATCGGAGATCCTGAAGCGCATGTGTTCGCGCCTGCGGGAATAGGCGGGGCTTTAGGGCACGTGATAATCTCACATCCAATCGGCCGCGAGCGGTGTCAATGAGTGACGAGCATGGCAGCCAATAGAGGAGCCGAGGCGTGCAGTTATGCGCAGCTGGCTGGCGTTGCGGCACGTGATAGAAAAACATCCAATCTGTCATGAATGTTGGGTGTGAGTGACGCTCGAGTAAGCCAATGGGAATAGAGGGGCGGACGTTTGCGAGGGGTTAGCGGTCGGCGGCCTGGATCGCAGCGCAGTTTAGCGTCGCTTCCCTGAGCGAGTCTTGGACGCAGCTGATGGGTGGCGTGGGCCGGGAGGTGCTGACGCTGCAGCTCGGCCACTACACCAACTTCGTGGGCACCCACTGGTGGAACATCCAAGTGAGTAGCAGCTCCCGGACAGGGGCCGTTACCATGGAGATTTGCCCTCCCATCGGGGGTCGGGTGGGTCGAGAAGGGCGAAGGTGAGCTCAGAGAGGATAGATAGTGTTAGGAGGAGAGGCTGGAAGGGTCAAGCATCAGGTGAGTTGGTAGGATTAGGGGAGGGCATCAGGGTGGTGAGGAGGTGGCCAAGCCTTAAGGAGTTGTGGGCAATGAGGGACCACAGCCAACTCGTGGGCAATGAGGAGAGGGAGGAAATAGGACATTTGAAGGAGTGAGGTGAGGTGGAAGAACAACCTAAATCAGGGCGGGTAGTGTGGATGGGCTGTTGGAGAGATGAGACTAGGGCTGAGGGGGAGGCGAAGGCGGAGGGACCGGGATCCGGGGCTGGGGGAGGCGGAGGCGGAGGGACCGGGATCCGGGGCTGAGGGGGAGGCGGAGGCGGAGGGACCGGGATCCGGGGCTGAGGGGGAGGCGTAGGGACCGGGATCCGGGGCTGAGGGGGAGGCGGAGGGACCGGGATCCGGGGCTGAGGGGGAGGCGGAGGCGGAGGGACCGGGATCCGGGGCTGAGGGGGAGGCGGAGGGACCGGGATCCGGGGCTGAGGGGGAGGCGGAGGGACCGGGATCCGGGGCTGAGGGGGAGGCGGAGGGACCGGGATCCCGGGGCTGAGGGGGAGGCGTAGGGACCGGGATCCCGGGGCTGAGGGGGAGGCGTAGGGACCGGGATCCCGGGGCTGAGGGGGAGGCGGAGGGACCGGGATCCCGGGGCTGAGGGGGAGGCGGAGGGACCGGGATCCGGGGCTGAGGGGGAGGCGGAGGGACCGGGATCCGGGGCTGAGGGGGAGGCGTAGGGACCGGGATCCCGGGGCTGAGGGGGAGGCGTAGGGACCGGGATCCCGGGGCTGAGGGGGAGGCGTAGGGACCGGGATCCCGGGGCTGAGGGGGAGGCGGAGGGACCGGGATCCCGGGGCTGAGGGGGAGGCGGAGGGACCGGGATCCGGGGCTGAGGGGGAGGCGGAGGGACCGGGATCCGGGGCTGAGGGGGAGGCGTAGGGACCGGGATCCCGGGGCTGAGGGGGAGGCGTAGGGACCGGGATCCCGGGGCTGAGGGGGAGGCGGAGGGACCGGGATCCCGGGGCTGAGGGGGAGGCGGAGGGACCGGGATCCGGGGCTGAGTGGGAGGCCGAGGGACCAGAATTCGCTGGGATGGGGTTTGGAGGAGGAGGCGGTGGTGGAGGGTCCGAGGGTGGGGGTCCAAGACTTGATGGAGGCTCAAAGAAGGTGTCTCCTGTATCTGAAGTGGGGTAGGACTGAGCCACAGGAAGAGTAAAGAGAAAGAAGTGGGTATTGGAGGAGAGAGGAGCACAAGCTGGGATGGATTGAGAAAATGAACTAGTCGTGGTCTTTACATTGATAAATGACGCGCTGACCCCATCAAGAGTCCAACTGTGTGACCGATAATTCTGTCTCCTTCAAGGATGCTGCCTTGTGCTATGATTCAGATCGCAGTGACACATACTCCGAGATCAACAACAATGTCCTTTTCCGTGAGGGGCAGACACTGCGAGGCCAACCCACCTACACTCCTCGCCTCATTCTCGTGGACCTCAAAGGTACGCCAGCAATCCGTTTCTGCTTAACTCCCATCTGAGACAGATCTCCCAGCCAGAGTGCCAATGAAGTGAGCATTGAGCTTTCCGAGTACAGCCCTCTGATCAGGGCGGCCTAAGATGCCCCATCTCGAAGGTAAAAAAAGCCTGCAGAGAAGCAAATCTCTCAGTTAATGACACAGCCTCTGGGCTGCTGTTATATTTGTTTCCAGTCACTAGTGACATCTACAATACTGGCAGTAAGGAGTGGTAATATCTTTGAGATTAATTTTAACCCTGATTTATATGACATTAATCTTGTTTTGCAACAGTGCAGTTGAAAAATTACTCTAAAAACTGCAAACATAAACAGTGCAAAGAAAAATAATAATGTTTATGGGTTCAGAAATCTGATGGCAGCGGGGAAGAAACTGCTTCTGAATCAGTGATTGCGGGTCTTCAAGCTCCTGTACCTCCTCCCTATATGGTAGTAACAAAAGCAGAGTTCTTATGACAGCTAAGCAGAAGGGATTCTGCAGATTCTGAAGATGTCATCGATGATGGGGAGAGTTGTGCCCATGACCACACAAAATTCTATAAAGTCCAGGGTAGCGCACACAAAATACAGGAAGAACTCTGCAGGTCAGGCAGCATCCATAGAGAAGAATAAAGAGTCAAATGTTTTGGATTGAGACCCTTTGTGCTGAAATCCATCATCAGGACAGTCCTGATGAAAAGAGTCTGCCAAAAATGTTGACTCTTTATTCCTTTCCATAGATACTGCCTGACCTGCTGAGTTCTTCTTGCATTTTGTGTGTGTTACTCAGTCATTATAATGTCAGATACACTGAACTATCATTTTTCTGGCTGTATATGATAGATAGATAGATACTTTATTCATCCCCATGGGGAAATTCAACTTTTTTTTCCAATGTCCCATACACTTGTTGTAGCAAAACTAATTACATACAATACTTAACTCAGTAAAAAAAATATGATATGCATCTAAATCACTATCTCAAAAAGCATTAATAATAGCTTTTAAAAAGTTCTTAAGTCCTGGCGGTAGAATAGACTGGGAGGGTGAAGATATATGCTGTGAGATACTGAGGAAGGGTGAGATTCCACCAGTTGTGATCAGAGATCAAGACTAGAAGGGAAGGGGCAAGAAGTTTGGGGGGGGGGGGTGAAAGGAGTACTCACTGGCAGGTGGGTGGGGGGGGGGGGAGTGTTGTTCCTGTGATGGAGCTGGCTGTGTCTACAACATTCTGGAGTCTTGATCCTGTGGATTGGTGCCTCCATATCAGACAGTGATAAACCGTACATCTGTAGCACTTTGTAAGAAACTTTGGTAATATGACAAATTTTCTCACACTCCTACCAAATTCTCTTGTGGAACTTGTTTTGTGTATCTAAGTTGTGCAAATTAAGTGGAACCCTGAGCAGTTGTAATGATCTTCACTACAAGCTTATTGGTGACTGCCTCTTGACATCACAGAAAATAATACAGCACAGGAACAGGCCCTTTGGCCCACAACATTCTGCTGAAATCATTAAGCACCTGATGAAACGAAATCCTTCTGCCTACACAGTGCTCATATTGCTCCATTCCCGGCACAGCCACATATCTAAGAGCCTCTTAAATGCCTCTGTCACATTTGCCTCCACTACCACCCATAGCAGCCTGTTCAAGCACCCACCACTCTCTGTATAAATAAAACTCTTTCAACTTGCCTCTCTGTCACCTTAGGCACACACCATCTAGCATCTGACGTTCTGCCCCTGGGGAGAAATATTTCGGCAGTCCACTCTTATCTGTGCCTCTCATAATCTTATACCTGGTCTCCCCTCAGTTCTTGCTGCTCCAGAGAAAACAAGTCAAATTTGTTATAGCTCATGCATTCTAATCCAGGCAGCTTTTCCTGTAATGGGGCAGTGTTGTACTGCAGTAGTCTGACCAGTGCATTCAGTCTTTGTCACAGTGTGATGACGGGCTCTAAGATAATGAGGACCACTCCACAGAGACGTTTCCATCGCTGCCTTTGGCACTTGTACATCGCCCAGTCATTGCTGAGGACAGGGAGATTGTTGAAACAGCTTTCTTTGTCTCCTGCATTGGATCCATTGATTGTATCAGAACTCGTCTCTAACACTTACACAGTGAACACTGAGGCAGTTTGGTGCCTCTGTTTAGATACACCTGCTGGTGCTCCTGGCATGCTTTTCTGTAGTGTTTACCAACACGACAATGATTCCCTGACTCAGTGAGTCACAAAGTTCAATAGGTACATTAACATAATGTCGTATTTGAAGGTACCTAAAAAAGTCATTATGTTCTAGGCCATGTTTGTCCTGTAAGGATTGGAAACTTTGTAATACTCTTTTCTGTGTAAATGAGAGATAGGTTGTAAGACCTTTCTTTATCCATAGTTCAAATCTTTTATCTACTCTGTTGGGAAGAAATTCGGTATTATATGTACACCATCTAAAAAGTTTTAGCATGTTATTAATTCCACATGAATTAGCCACCTTCTGCCATACTTTTAATGTAAGATTTATCCAGCTGTTTTTAGACTTTTCCAATTGGGCTATCAATCCTTTGTCTGCTATTGAGGCCTGCAGAGGAAAACTGTCAATCAATCCAAATTCTATTTCCTTCCATCTAGCCTTATATTCCTTATTACACCAGTATAACAGAGGGGTTATCTGTGAAGCATAAAAATAATTTCTCAAGCAAGGAAGTGCCATACCTCCTCCTTCCTTCCCTAACTGTAAGGTGTTAAATCGAATTCTAGGTTTCTTTCTTTGCCAGATAAAACGGGAAATCCATTTGTCCCATTCCCTGAATTGATTATCGTCCACCTCTACAGGTAAAGCAATAGGTACATTTAATGTCAGAGAAATGTTTACAATATACATCCTGACATTCTAGTCGGGGATTGAGCTCTGCAATGATAACCATGTTTGAACTACGTGTTCAGAGTCAGGTTTATAATTACTGACGTGCGTTGGGCAACTTGTGCAGCAGCAGCACAGTGCAAGACATTTTAAAAAATCAAATTAAGTAAATAGTGCAGAAAGAGCTGAATAATGAGGTAGGGTTCACGGATTCACACATTTTTCAGAAATCTGATGGCAGAGGGGAAGAAGTCGATCCTAAAAGGTTGAGTGCATGTTTTTAGGCTCCTGTGCCTCCTCCCTGATGGTAGTAATGAGAAGGGTGCATGTCCTAGGTAGGGTCCTTCATGAAGGATACAGCCTTCTTGAGGCATCGCCATTTGCATATGTCTTTAATGTTGGGGAGGCCCATGGTGGAGCTTGCTGAGTTTGTAACTTCCTGTAGCTTTTCCGATCCCATGCATTGGATCCAACACACCAGCCAGATTGCTCTCCACAGTACATCTGTAGAAATTTGGTGACATACCCAACTCCTCAAACTTGGAATGAAATATAGCCACTGTTATGCCTTCTTTGTGATTGCATCAGGATAGAATCTCAAGAGATGTGGGAACTGCTCACCCTTTCCAATGCTGGCCCCTCAATGAGGACTGGTTTATGTTCCCTCGACTTCTGTCATGACATATTCAGTTGTGACTCTGTCTTCATGCATGTGCTTCTCAATGTGATAGAGTCCCTGATGTGAAAGCATATACAAGGACTATACTGTTTGTATTTTAGTTTGGGAGGACTATATCAGGCAGGCTATATGGAAACATTGAACAGTATCCATGGAAAGAGAAACTGTTTACAATTTAGTTTGGAAGGCCCTTAATTTTGACAGCAGCACAAACCGCAGCCTCTCTCTCTATGGATGCTACCTGACCTGCTGAGTGTCTCATTTCTTTTTTTCCGGTTCTCGCGTCAACAGCTTTATCCTTCAGGGCTCCACCATCCAGATTCTAGTGGTGCAGCTGATGGCCTACTGGGTGGAGGCTAACGGCCTTGCCTTGTGTGTTACAGGGAGTCTGAGCAGCTTGAAGCAGGAAGGAGATCTGTATGGAGTCAGCCAGGTCGAACCTGCACTAGCATGGTAAGGATTGGAGCCTGTTGGCCCTGCTGGAGCCCTGGGTTTGCTCTACAGGCCCAGGTTGCTTAAATACATCGTCCCTTTTGGGGCATAGGCCACCAAAGTCCTCTGCCCTGGGCCAGTCTTTCAAGTTGTCCCAGCTATAAACCATCTTCAAAGATCCTTCCTCTCCCAGGTCTTTGGAGTTTCTGTAGCTCTAGATCTTTACAGGATGGGATTGCTGGCTCCATGTCCAACCTCCTCCTCCCACAGCCATTCTTGGGATATTCATAGCAGAATTTTGCTTTGGGTGAATGTTCTGTGGGCCGGCTCAGTACAGTCATTAATGGTCTCCCATTATAGGGTCAAAGAGAGGTACCAGTATGCATCACGTTACTTTCACACGGAATGGGGACGGTGTTGCTTTATAGCGCCGGCAATCGTAAGATCGGGGTCATCTGCTGCTGCTGTCTCGGGTTTGTAAGTTTTCCCTGTGACTTGGGCTTTCTCGAGGTGCTTCATTTTCTTAAAGGTGTACGGGATAGGATTGGAAAATCCGAACCTGGTGGGGCTGGAAGTGTGGCGACGCTTGTGGACTGACCCCAGCACATCCTCGTACTGTGTTGGTTGTAAATGCAAACATTGCCTTTCACTGTGTGTCTCGATGTACATGTGATAAATCTTGTTTAGATTGATGGGATGTTTGAGAATGTTATGTTCAGGGTGACGGGCAGGTTACGTACGGGAAGAGATGACTCCATTTGGATCATCGGTAAGCTTTTATCTGTACACCTGAGTGCGCGTCCTGTTGGGAGGCTAAGCCTGTTACTTGCAAGTGGGAATCCAGTGAGCACCCCATGTTTGAAAGTAATTGTCCCTTTTCCGTGATCTTACTGTGGTTGGCTCTGAGGGAACGGGGGTGTCGTGGCCGACTGGGAGGGAGAGCTGTGAGGGCCAGCACTTCAGCAGCTGAACAACACTTCTTATCCCGCTATCTCGGCCCCAAGACCTATCAGTGGAGGACCTTTGTGCAGCCTCTGAGGAGGACTGTGTGGTGTTACAGTAAAAAAAAATCACTTGCCCTGTTCTATTTTCCCCTTTTAATCCAGGAACGGGAGTCTGACTGTGCACAAAGAGGATCCAGTGACAAAGAACCAGTTTCTGCAGCAACTCAACAGGCTGGGTGTAAGTGTCTTGTTTTTCACTGTTTGGCCATCAGGTGGCACCGTGAGTCCATCGATCAGAGTTTATTTTTATTCAGTGATACAGCGTGGGCACAGCCCCTTCCAGCCCAACAAGCCTGTGCTGCCCGGTGTCGTTAGAAACCAGAGCACCTAGAGGAAACCCACTGGGAGAGCGCATAGACGGCTGACTCACATTAAATGCTGCTGCTGAGGCCTCTGTTGGACAGAGCTAACCATGGATATTGCATCCTAGATAACTAAATACACGAGCCTGGGCAGTACGATATGGAGAGCAAGCTATTGGCCATGTAGCAAGCTCCGCTCTCCGCGCATCTGATGAACCCAAAGGAACGGCAGAGACTGACACAGTTTGGCACCAGAAATGTCACAGGAGTTGCCAGTCAGTGTTGAACTCAATGTAGGGCTGCCTTAGGGAGTCCAGCTCTAGATTTTTCCTCGGGGTTTACTCCTGAAGCCTTCCCCATGAGTGGGTATAGCTGCAAGGCAGCGAAGGTTTGAGATCAGAGTTTTCCTCCTCCCGATGAGCTGCCAGCCACGGCTGACAAGCCCCATCTACCTGAAGCGACTGGTTTTAAAGCGCCAGTAGCCCACGTTCACCCCTCTGTCACTAGAAACGGTTCTGCCAGGCTCAGTAGCTAAGCCACGTGGAAAGGGCCAGAAGCCGGATGGACTTGGTTGTCAGAGGCTGTTTGAAGCGCACGTCACTGGGAGCATTTAATAGATAGTGGGAGAAGGTCCCATTACCACCCCCAGCTACAACAACCTCAAGGATTTAGGATATAACAGTGTTAAACTAACCACTGAACTACCATGGTTGCAACTTGGTTGTTAGCCAGTACAACTGGCACGTCCATTCTTGGAGCAGTTTGTTGCATAGCTTGCAGTCAAGTGTGGAATAGTCATACCCTATATTAAAAAAAAGGCCCTTTAGCCCAATAAGTCCATGCTACCCCTCAACTCCTCATTTCCATCAACTTCTCCCAGATTCTCGCATTCATCTACACACAAGGTGCAGTTAGCCTACCATCCCATATGGATTGGGATGGAGGAGGAAATTGGTGTATCCTAGAGGAAAACTGTACAGTCACACAAGCTCCATGCACCGGAGGTTGGGATCAAACTCTGGTCCTGGGGCTGTGAGGAGTGACTTCTCGTTCTGCATTGTTGCTCACTCGATTACAGGGGTGTGTTAGAGCCACCTTCGTGGTTCATTTGCCATGCAGGAAGCTCCTCCGTCACCCCGGCACTTACACCGTCAGCTCGTACCTCACGGTGGTCAGAGGAAGTAAAGAGGCACTTTTATTCCAGCACAACCCTGGTTGCACTTCCCTGATCCATGGTTTGGGGTAGCATCAGAGGCCCCGTTAGCTGCTCAGAGTGCAGTCTCTGTATAACCCACCCAACCTGCTCCTGAGATCACCCATGTCAAGGTGCAAGGATACATGGCCCAGGAATTCAGAGAAGTCAGATTTCTTCATCCAAAGAGCAGTGAACCTATGGAAATCTCTATCACAGAAGGTAGTAGAAGAGGAGTGAAATATGTTCAGGGTATTGAACTGAGTTCTACAGGACTTGAAAAAACAGGGATGGCAGTGAATTTGGATGATCAGCCATAATGGTATCGTACAGTCAAATCAAGGGTATTGCCAAGTACGGTGCGGTACAGGAACAAGTGGTGGGGATTCTTGCTAATAAAAGACCATAGGACGCAGGAGCAGAATTGGGTCATTTGGTGCATCGAGTTTGTTTGGCCATTCAATCATGGCTGATTTAGTTTCCTTCTCAACCCCATCCTATAGCATTTGTCATCTTTGCACATCAAGAACCTATCAACCTCTGCCTTAAATATAACCAATGACAGCCTCCAGAGCTATCTGTGACAATGAACCACCCTCTGGCTAAAGAAATTCCTCCTCATCTCTGTCCTAACTGGACTATTGGAAACATCCTCTCCATGTCTACTCATCAAGGCCTTTCAATATTCCATAGGTTTTAATGAGGTTCCTCTCTATTCACTAAATTCCAGTGCGAACAGGCCCAGAACCATCAAATGTTCATCACGTATTAGCCCTATCATTCCTGGGATCAATCTCATGAACCTCCTGTGGAGCTTCTCCAGTGCCAGCACATCCTCTGTTAGATATGTGGCCCAAAGCCCACCAACTGTGGACTAGCAGTGACAGGTGACAGGAGGGGTATGCCTGTGACGTACTTTGCAGCCTCTTGCATTGGAATTGCCCTACCAGACCGTGATACAGGGTGCTTCTATTTTCTGTGCTTCTGTACAAGGCAGATTCCTCTTCATTCATATTATGTTGTCTTTCCACAGGCTGAGGCACACAGTGAAAATGTCACCTCAACAACAGCCCAAGGAGCAGAAAGTGAGTGCCACCTGTCCTATGATATTGGTCGCTTCTCCACCTTGCCCCAATATCCACTTCTCACCCACTCTGACCATGTTTATTTTGTCAGGGTCTGTGTCTGAGAGAACCTTCGACCTGGCTCAGGGTGCCCAGCGCTTGGAGAACAGTGTGAGGGTCTGGTCAGACTATCTTGGGGTACACCTGCATCCAAAGACCATCTCTCTCGTCCAACAGTATAACCACAACAGGTGAGTGACAGGTGCATACGCCCTAGTAGACACAGCCTGATCCATCAGAGTGCCAAGCTGACCCTGGTTTTTCCTTTAACATGCACAGCACTTCCAATTGCTTTGAAGCATTTGGGTTTGGTGAGAAGCTCCTTCGTGATCCAGTGTTCTTAGATGACTTTGAAGACCGCCTCCACTTTTACATTGAGGAATGTGACTACCTGCAGGTACCTGGGTGCATGCAGGAGGGATAGAAGGCAGATGAAACCATTCCTGCTAACAAATGGTTGGATAAGAACAGAGGAAAAGCAGCGAGATACTACTCCCTTCCATTAACTAAAAGAGAAAAACATTGTATAGAGATTAACATCAGGCTTCCAGGTTAATTTGGTGATGTGTTCCAATAAGATCACTTCTCAGTGTTCTTTTTTCCAGTGTGAAAAGACACTATCTGTTCAGTCTTATTGGTTTCGTATTGGTGTGGACAGTTTTATATTGTATAACACTGGCCTACAGTACTGGTGGGGACAGGTGGGTCGCTGTATAACACCTGGGTAAAATATTGGTGGGGTAAGATATCACTGTGTAACACCGGGGTACAATACCAGTGGGGACAGCTCTGTTAGCCGTTTAACACCGGGGTACGGTACCGGTGGGGACGGGTCTGTCACTGTATAACACTGGGGTACGGTACCGGTGGGGACGGGTCTGTGACTGTGTAACACTGGGGTATGGTACCGGTGGGGACGGGTCTGTCACTGTACAACACCGGGGTACGGTACCGGTGGGGACGGGTCTGTCACTGCATAACACCGGGGTACGGTACCGGTGGGGACGGGTCTGTCACTGTGTAACACTGGGGTACGGTACCAGTGGGGATGGGTCTGTCACTGTACAACACCGGGGTACGGTACTGCTGGGGACGGGTCTGTCACTGTGTAACACTGGGGTACGGTACCGGTGGGGAAGGGTCTGTGACTGCGTAACACTGGGGTACGGTACCGGTGGGGACGGGTCTGTGACTGCGTAACACTGGGGTACGGTACCGGTGGGGACGGGTCTGTCACTGCGTAACACTGGGGTACGGTACCGGTGGGGACGGGTCTGTCACTGTGTAACACCGGGGTACGGTACCGGTGGGGACGGGTCTGTGACTGTGTAACACTGGGGTACGGTACCGGTGGGGACGGGTCTGTGACTGTGTAACACTGGGGTACGGTACCAGTGTGGATGGGTCTAATTATTCAACTTGTTTGACTGACATTGCCTCAGAAGGGAAGTGTAACTCCGTTCATAACGGTGCAGGTTAGGATCCTGTTGCTTGTTACTGACGGATGGTGTGTTTCGTTACCAGGGCTTCCAGGTGCTTTGTGACCTGCAGGATGGCTTTGCTGGCCTTGCCACCAAGGTGGTGGAGCTGTTACACGATGAATATGGAGGGAAAGCCATTTTCACCTGTGGCTTTGCACCCACAAGCTACTTGGACACGGTGAGAGGAGGGCTGAGCAGAGGCACTAGTAACTGCCCCACCCACCAGGGTCCCCTAACCACGCAATGGACTGCAACCACTCCCCCTTCCAATCTGTGCAAACCTGGCAAATTAGAGTTTGCCCTTTTGCTCCTGAGCTATCAAGCACCCACTGACTTCTACCTGTCTTATTCTCCCCACAGATTCTACCTCTCACCCACACATAAGGGGTAACTTAGTGGCCAGTTAAACCTCGCTGACCCACACACACAAAAATTAACATGTCACCCACCTGCCAATTGGCAACAGGAAAGAAAAGACTGAAAATCTGAAGGAAACCAGTACAAAGTACAGTCCCATAATCACGTAAATGTCAGAATATTGGAAAGATCTTTTTATGTGAATACAAGGAGGGTGACCGCACGAACTCAGCCCTTCTGTAGAGAGTGACCACCGACCGGGTCTGAGTGCACTGATCCAGCTGCTGACTGTCAGTCCCAGTGGGCAGCCAGACTCCCTCTGCATTCAGTTCAATGTCACATGGCAATCATTGTTCGCTGGCGCCATCTTACTGACCTTATCGTGTGTGTCTTTGGAATTTGGAGCACTCGGATGAAACTCGCGCAGTCACAGGGAGAACATACAAGCTCCTTACACTTTTAACTGTTGGCACTGTAAAGCATTACACTAATAGCTAGACTACTGTCCCTCTCAGTTGATGTTGGGTTAAACTTGTGGTAAATCCAGTTTGTTAACCAAGGGATGATTAAGGGATATTGGAAAAAGAGTGAGATTACATTACATGGGCTGAACAGCCTGTTCCTGTATAACAGGTTTGAGGGGCTGAGTGGTCTGGTGCCTTCGTATCCTTTACTGGAGGCTCACTGTGGGGTGGGGTCATGCACTCTGCGATGCCCGGGGGTCTCTGAACACTGGCTGTGATTGGTTCTGCAGGGTTCCATGGCCACCGTCTACCGTCTGCTCAACTCCGTCATGGGTATCGTGCACCTGTCCAGCCGCAGCTCTGCCTTCTGCCCCATGTCGCTGGACAGCAGCTTCCTGAGGCGCAAGCAGATGACCCCAATCCTTTTCCCACATGTCATCTATGACGTGAGTATCTCCAGGCAGGAGGGGTGGTGTTGGACAGGGTGTGGAGGGGCATGGGCAGTGACCAGCGATGTGAAGCAGGGCACAAGGGTAATGATTGGGGGGGTGGTGGTGATGGAGAGGGCCACTTTTGGACAAGGTGTGTAGATGCAGTGAAGGACGGGCTAGAGGGTGATGGTTACTTGCCTAGCTCGCGTCTGGTGTAAGAGGTGCTGGAGTGGGGCCCCAGCTCTCCACACATGCTAGGGATCGGCAGACTGTCAAAGCCCTGTAGCCGAGCAGCCCTTCTGTCTAAGGGAACCCACCCTCCAACACAGAATGCCATCAGACACTTGCAGTCAGCATTTGGAGGAGCAGGAACGAGGGTCTGCACTGGATTTGGTCCCTCATCCCAGCTGGAGACCGAGCCCGTTCCCGAGGAGTTCACACACAACGTGGTCATCCTGCTGGACCAGAAGTCTTCACTCACCTCTGCTTTTCTCCCAACAGGCATCCCTCAGTTATCACAGCAGCGCGCTGTTGGCTACAGCTTTGGAGACTCTGAGCGTCCCGTACAGACTACAATCTAATGCCCTGTCACTTACGCAGCTGACCAACGCACTCACTGTCTCCGGCAGGAAGGTGAGGCACCCCCGAGACTTCATACTGAAGGTGGGATTCGGGGGCCATTGTGAGAGGGAGAGTGAGAAGTAGGTTGGGAATGTGAAGAGGAGGGGAGGGTTCACAGACCACAGTGAGTGGGTCAGTGTGGATGTGATCTGAGCCAGGCACTGGAATGCAGTAGGTGCCTCGCTGAAGGGAGGTGCAGACCCAATCCCTTGTCCCATGCTCCTTCACCAATAGATGGGGGTCCACTTACCTGTAAGTGAATCAACTTGTGTTCCTGCTGTCACAGCCAGGACCCCACCCTTACCCCGCCAACCTTCGCAGGAAGGAACAAGCTATGGCTGCCTGCCCGATTATGGTCTCACTGGGATGTTCTGTGGGTGAATGGGGTCAGATGCTACCCGAAGGTATTGCTGTTGGGAAGCAGCCTCCATCCTGGCACTGAACTGGGTCTGTCTCCGGCAGGTGGTCACTGCGTCTGCTGCCGTCCCCTTCGCCATGCGGAGCACCGACACTCTCCCGGACGTCTTGGCCGAACAACATGCCGCATCACCGTGGACACCACTGACCCCCTGTGGCGAGGTTAACGCTCAGTGCTTCGCCCAGTCTGTGGTGTTGCGAGGAGTCAGCAGGGAGCAACAAGTCGGGTGGGTATGGGTCGCCTTCTGCACAGGCTTGCAATTCTGGGCACACCACGCCTTGGATTACAGTTGGGGAGGGGAGAATGAGTCTAGGGTGCCCCTAAGGAGTTGAACACCCGAACACGAGGTTCGGAGGTATCTGCACTCGGTTATCATCAGGCAGCAATCAATGTCATACACTGTTCTGACAGACGTACGAGAGAGGTCTCAGTACCTCCAGGCCCCTCACCCAAACCTGCTGCTTCAGTGAAGAGCTGAGAGCAACAGGTGCTGGAGTGGCCGACCCACCAGGGGGCTAGAGTTCAGCTGCCAGAGACAACGATGCACAAAGTCTGCTCGCTGTCCAGTCTCACACAGTATGTACTTGAGCTGTTGCTCTGCACTCGTGTTTTTACAGTGATCGACTTGTTCTCACGGGTACTGTGCCTGACTGTACTGTTATGTAGGGTGGTTCCATACCCCGGTGTTATACAGTGACAGACCAGTCCCCACCAGTACCATACCCCAGTGTTATACAGTGACAGACCCATCCCCACCGGTACCGTACCCCGGTGTTATACAGTGACAGACCCATCCCCACCGGTACCGTACCCCGGTGTTATACAGTGACAGACCCGTCCCCACCGGTACTGTACCCCGGTGTTATACAGTGACAGACCCGTCCCCACCGGTACCGTACCCCGGTGTTATACAGTGACAGACCCATACCCTGGTGTTATACAGCGTCAATATTGCGACCCCCACCCCTCCCGAATATCATCATTTTGGGGGTTCCACGGCTGTGTTAATCAGTGTTAAGATTGAAATTTAGTTAGTACAGTTGTCCAGAAATTACACCATAAGAAATGTTTGCATCATGAATCTGCCTGTATCTCTTTCTCTCAGTAACCTTCCACCGGGGGCGAAAGGACCCTCCATTTTACACAGCTGTCCAACAGGAGAGGAGGTCCTTGATACATTCCTGCAACACCACTTCCCAGCTGCAGTGAGGTATGTGAGTGGCAAACACTTTTGTACACAGGAAGCAGACACAAAAAGATCAAAGATGGTAGTGGCAAAAAATGTCACCATACTTTGACGTTTGAGTGAAAGGGTGTGGGTTCATTACTTTGTAATGTGAGTGGGAAGGGGTTTGGTCAATTGGGAAGTGAGCAGCAACAGGTTTGGGAATATGTAGTCCTTGGTGGATGAAAAGGCAGAGAGAATGGGAAATGGTTCTGTCCTTTGGGGATGCATACAAGGGTGTACAGTGTGATGTTGACTGGTGACCCTGTTCTCTCTCTCCTCAGAGCTGTCCATCTTGTTCAGACCCCATGTAAAGTGACTACACCGTATCCACAGATTTTCTCAGACTCCTTCAACAAATGGGGGCAGCTGGTGGGAGGTCATTTCTCCTCGAGAAATGGTGAGTGCAATGCAGTGGGGATCCAGTCTGGCGTCGGACTGCTGCGTGTGGGGAGGGTTGGATTTACTTTGGGCTGCTCCAGAGATCGTGGGGGTTATCAGATGAGGTACCCTTGGTGAACATCCTTCTGTCTGTCCACAGCTGTGGAGAGCATCCCCGTGTTGAGTGCACTGCAGAGCACGGCCACCACCTATCATGGCCTACACGCCCTGTACCACGAAGTCAGTCGCCTCAACCTGCAGCGATTTAGCACCTTCTTCAACGCAGGCCCAGAGCTGGATGACTTCAGAGAGGCCCTTGAGGAGCTGAGGACCCTGGCCCAGTGCTACAGACTGAACTTTGAGCTGGACGATTTGGATGATGACTCTGATGAGGAATAAAGACTTGCAGTAGCGGTGACCCAGGACTGTGTCTATGCTCCTACATGTGAGAGTGGGAGCCTCATCCTGCCCCACACCTGCAAATGTGGTGGTGGGGGGATGTGGCGTGGTGCCTCCTCCCACCCAGTATGCTGACTGGGGAGCTTGAGCGTGTGCGATGGACGTGGGCACTTTCAGACCCAAGCTGGGGACTAGAAGCATGTGGTTGAGAGCATTGTTGAATCCCCACACGTGTGGTTAGTGGTGGCAGGGATTCCCTTTGCAGGGGCTGAATTTTGAGATCCCCCACTCCCAGCCTCACTGGTGGCGTGGGGGAGAGAGAAAGATGAGAGATGGCAGGTTAGGAGTATTTGTTTCTCTTGTGTGGCGTCTGAGCAAAGAAGCTATTTTTGCAGGATTTACTGCTGATTTATCGATGAAACAACATTGAAATAAAGTCTCACCCTTTTGGGCTGATCTTAACAACCATGGACAATGTCTTGCTCAGCAACTGCACAGAGCAGTGTCCCACCCACCTCGAGTCCCCGCGCGCACTCCCAGTTTCCACATGGTGTTGGGGAGAGTTTCACTCAGCTTACCCTTCTTTACCCTGCAGACTGTTGTAGGGCTGTATCCCCTGGTGAGATAAACACATGGTGACAGCATCAATCACTGTATCAGCTCCCTGCAGAGGGAGTTTTTCTGTGTATAACCTGTCCTAGAGTCAGCACACCATTGAGAGCAGAAACCCTACAGAGGGAAAAAGATTTATTGAATTACATAGTTGTGCACTACTACTTTTGATGTATGTACAGTCACTATAACTTAAAATTATACAAAGGATACACTTCACATACATATTTACAGGAGACACTTGGCTGACAGTGATAAACAAACAAGACCCACCAAGGGTGTAACTGGCTCCTTCCTCTCCAGCATCTGCACTAGTCAGTGCCAGACTGTTCAGTACAGGCAGCGTTAAACCGACTGAACATTACACTTGCCACAGTCTGTCGAAGCCCAGGCCTCACATGCGTGTTTTTTGCCCTTTACCTGGGAACACTGACAGCACCCGACTTGGTTGCAGACTGGGCAAACCGTGATTTGAGATGTTCCAGGGAGAAGGACAATCCACAGGAGCTGAAATGCTGTAGCCTTAGGATTCCTCTGCCACCCTACTCAGCTCAGCCTCTCCAACACGGACCAGTCTGGGTGGTTAGTGGGATTGGAGATCCTCGGGAGGGACACAACAGCACAGAAGAGAATTAAATATGCTTCGTCCAACAGTGCAGGAAATCAACTGCACCCTCCCAAACAACAATGCAGAGCCACTAGCTCAGTCCTGATCTTCGTCTGAGATCAGCCAGTCTGCTTGCTGCTCGGGGTTACTGTTCGCCAGGGCGTCATCCTCCTCGTCTGTGCTGGTATCGCCCGAGGTGTGGAACAAACGCATCAGCTCCCGGAACCGCTGCGAGACCTGAAAACAAGTAGGTGCTACAGTTGGTTACCTCTGGCAAGGGCAGGAGAGGAGTCTCGGGCAGCTGAACACGGACCAGCAGTGTGAATCATGGAGATACAGTCATTCTATTTACTTCCTCCACAAGTTACCTTCAAAAAACTCCTAATGGAATCAAACAAAACTAGCAGCACACCAGTTGTGAAAGATGCCCTTCAGCCCAGTTTACCCATGCTGCCCAAGGTACCCACCCACCTGTTCCATTTTCCCATGTCCCTCCAGTCTAGACCTGTCCAAGTGCCTTTTAATGTCACTAATGTACCTGCCTCAACCACAAACCCCTCCACCTTGCCCCTCATCTCTCTTAAATCTTGCCCCTCTCCCCTTTAAACCTACGCCCTCATGTTTTTGATTCCCCAGCGGTATTAACCGGTGGGAACATGTTTACCAGCTGCAGGGGGAATATTGGAATCCTCTGCCTTCAGGAAATCCCCTATCCTCACCTCCTGGGCTGACTTGCCGATCAGCCGTTGTGCCACCAAGCTGAAGGTTTCCTGGTTGGCCCCTTTCTCTTGGCAGGCGGTGAGGATTGCTCGATCTGCCTCCCTGCAACAGCACAAACAGAAAGCACAGTGACGTTCCACCAGCCAGGTTCCCGAGGTAAAAGAAGTGCTCCCAGAGTGAAATTCCCTCCACACTATGCCACCACACACTCCCAGAGCCAGGCACACAGTGATGCTCCTTCTACACTGCCCTATCACACAATTTTGAACTTTTGTGACCCTCCTGTTAGCAGGATTTTATCTCTCCTTGTTTATGAATGCAGCAGCTTGCTTCATTTTCCTCTGCTCTTACAGAGGCCATCAGCTGTATAGAATAGAGACCAATAAACCAGGCCAGATGGAACTACTCAACTCCTCCATTTCAGGAGATCAGAGACTGCAGTTGCTGAAATTCTTCAGCCACAAGCAAACTGCTGGAAGAACTCAACAGGTCGAGCAGCAGCTGTGGAGGCAGAGGTACAGTCGACAGCTGCTGAGTCCCTCCAGCAGTTGGTTTTTGGATTGAGCTCTCTTAGTTCTGTGTTCCCCACTGCCCCGAGTGACCCCTCCCTTTCATCTCCTACATTTGCAATCTAGAATAGTTCAGCGCAGGAATGGGTCCTTTGGCTCACAATGTCTATATGCCAACTGTGATGCATACAGTCTATATCCCTCCATTGCCTGCCATGCTTGGAGAAGAGACTAAAGAACGTACATGGTGAGAGGGGTAAGCTCAAAAGGAGATAAAGCAGCAGACACGAGGAAATCTGCAGATGCTGGAAATTCAAACAACACACACAAAATGCTGGTGGAACACAGCAGGCCAGGCAGCATCTATAAGGAGAAGCACTGTCGACGTTTCGGGCCGAGACCCTTCGTCAGGACTAACCGAAAGGAAAGATAGTAAGAGATTTGAAAGTAGGAGGGGGAGGGGATGAAGCCAAGAGCTGGAAAGGTGATTGGCAAAAGTGATACAGAGCTGGAGAAGGGAAAGGATCATGGGACGGGAGGCCTCAGGAGAAAGAAAGGGGGGGGAGCACCAGAGGGAGATGGAGAACAGGCAAACAACTAAATATGTCAGGGATGGGGTAAGAAGGGGAGGAGGGGCATTAACAGAAGTTAGAGAAGTCAATGTTCATGCCATCAGGTTGGAGGCTACCCAGCCAGTATACAAGGTGTTGTTCCTCCAACCTGAGTTTGGATTCATTTTGACAATAGAGGAGGCCATGGATAGACATATCAGAATGGGAATGGGACGTGGAATTAAAATGTGTGGCCACTGGGAGATCCTGCTTTTTCTGGTGGACCGAGCATAGGTGTTCAGCGAAACGGTCTCCCAGTCTGCGTCGGGTCTCGCCAATATATAAAAGGCCACACCGGGAGCACCGGACGCAGAATACCACACCAGCCGACTCACAGGTGAAGTGTCGCCTCACCTGGAAGGACTGTCTGGGCCCTGAATGGTGGTGAGGGAGGAAGTGTAAGGGCAGGTGTAGCACTTGTTCCGTTTACAAGGATAAGTGCCAGGAGGGAGATCGGTGGGAAGGGATTGGGGGGACGAGTGGACAAGGGAGTTGCGTAGGGAGCGATCCCTGCGAAAAGCAGAGGGGGGGGAGGGAAAAATGTGTTTGGTAGTGGGATCCCGTTGGAGGTGGCGGAAGTTACGGAGAATTATATGTTGGACCTGGAGGCTGGTGGGGTGGTAGGTAAGGACAAGGGGAACCCTATCCCGAGTGGGGTGGCGGGTGGATGGGGTGAGGGCAGATGTGCGAGAAATGGGAGAGATGCGTTTGAGAGCAGAGTTGATGGTGGACGAAGGGAAGCCCCTTTGCTTAAAAAAGGAAGAAATCTCCTTCGTCCTGGAAAGAAAAGCCTCATCCTGAGAGCAGATGCGGCGGAGACGGAGGAATTGTGAGAAGGGGATAGCCTTTTTGCAAGAGACAGGGTGGGAAGAGGAATAGTCCAGGTAGCTGTGAGAGTCTGTAGGTTTATAGTAGATATCAGTAGATAGGCCGTCTCCAGAGATGGAGACAGAAAGATCAAGAAAGGGGAGGGAGGTGTTGGAAATGGACCAGGTAAATTTGAGGGCAGGGTGAAAGTTGGAGGCAAAGTTAATGAAGTCGACGAGCTCAGCACGCGTGCAGGAGGCAGCGCCAATGCAGTCGTCGATGTAGCGAAGGAAAAGAGGGGGATGGATACCGGTATAGACTTGGAACATGGACTGTTCCACAAAGCCAACAAAAAGGCAGGCATAACTGGGACCCATACAGGTGCCCATGGCTACACCCTTGGTTTGGAGGAAGTAGGAGGAGCCAAAGGAGAAATGATTGAGAGTAAGAACTAATTCCACTAGACGGAGGAGAGTGGTGGTAGAGGGGAGTTGGTTAGGTCTGGAATCCAAAAAAAACCGAAGAGCTTCGAGACCATCTCGGTGGGGGATGGAGGTATATAGGGACTGGACGTCCATGGTGAAAATAAGACACGAGGGGGCCAGGGAACTTAAAATCATTGAAAAAATTCAAAGCATGAGAAGTGTCACGAACATAGGTGGGAAGAGATTGTACAAGGGAGGATAAGACAGTGTCAAGGTATGCAGAAATGAGTTCAGTGGGGCAGGAGCAAGCTGAGACAATAGGTCTACCTGGACAGGCAGGTTTGTGGATCGTGGGTAGGAGGTAGAAATGGGAAGTGCGGGGTGTGGGAACTATGAGGTTTGTGTCAGTGGATGGGAGATCCCCAGAGCTAATAAGGTTGGTGATGGTATTGGAGACAATGGCCTGGTGCTCCTCAGTGGGATCATGATCAAGGGGTAAATAAGAGGTGGTATCAGAGAGTTGTCACTGTGCCTCGGCCAGGTAGAGGTCAGTACGCCAGACAACAACAGCTCCCCCCTTATCAGCAGGTTTTATAGTGAGGTTGGGATTGGTGCGGAGGGAGCGGAGAGCAGAGTGTTCAGAAGGAGTGAGGTTGGAATTGGAACAGGGTGTGGTGAAGTCAAGACGGTTGATGTCCTGTCGGCAATTAGCAATAAAGAGATCCAGAGCAGGGTGTCCATGAAGAGGAGGAGGGTTGAAGATGGGAGAAAGGGTCATCGGTGGGTGTAGGAGAGTCCTTGTCAAAGAAGTAAGCTCAGAGACGGAGCCGGCGGAAGAAGAGTTCAGCGTCATGGCGTACGCAGAACTCGCTGAGGTGTGGGCGAAGGGGGACAAAGGTGAGGCCCTTAATGAGGACAGAGCGCTCTGCCTCAGAGAGTTGAAGGTCGGAGGGAATTCTAAAGACCCGGCATGGATGAGAGATGGGATCAGAGGGGGGAGGGAGGCTGGTAGTGTCAGTGCAGAGGGAAGGGTTGGGGTGAGAGGAAGATGGAGCCTCTGAGGGCCCAGGAGCTGACGATGGGATCTGAGGGAGAGCGGATTGCAGAGTAGTGGTGGGGGAAGGGGAGACGGCAGTCACAATCGCAGCATGTGAAGACCCGGCCTGGAGTTCAAGGCTGGAGTCGCAATCGGTGGTTACACAATCGCTTTGAAGCTGTCCATGGCCGTTGGAACCCGCGTTGATGGTGCTGGAGTCCGGATTTTCAAAATCCTGTCCCATGATCCTTTCCCTTCTCCAGGTCTGTATCACTTTTGCCAATCACCTTTCCAGCTCTTAGCTTCATCCCACCCCCTCCGGTCTACTCCTATCATTTCACATTTCCCTCTACCCCCTCTACTTTCAAATCTCTTACTATCTTTCCTTTCGGTTAGTCCTGACGAAGGGTCTCGGCCCGAAACGTCGACATCGCTTCTCCCTATAGATGCTGCCTAGCCTGCTGTGTTCCACCAGCATTTTGTGTGTAAAGCAGCAGACACCTGGTAGAATTTTATGGATTATAAGAGACGAAGAATAGGCAACACACAAACTGCTGGATGAACTCAGCAGGTCAGGCAACATCTATGGAGGGGGATAAACAGTCAACGTTTCTGGCTGAGATGACTTCTGTCTTGTTGAATTCCTCCAGCTGCTCAGGATTTTCAGCATTTGCAGGCTCTTGTGTTTATGAAAGAATAGGCAGCCAGGATCTTCCCCCCAGGGTTAAAATATCTAATTTAGTTTGGTACAGCATTGTGGGCCAAAGGAGCTGCTCCATTGCTGCTATACAAACATTTACAAGTTACCACAGTTTGAAAATTAAAGATCTGGCTTTTTTTGTCATTTATCTCGAAGCTTTGAAACACACAGTGAAATATGTCAATGTCCAACACAGATCAAGGATGGGGCAGCCCACAAGTCTCGTGGCATGTCCAGAACTTACTAACCCTAACCCGTACGGCTTTGGATTGTGGGAGGAAACTGGAGGAAATTTACATGGTTACGGGGAGAATATAGAAACTCCTTTATAGGCAGCGGTGGGAATTGAACCTGGGTTACTGGCGCTGTATAGCGTTCAGCTAACGACTATGCCACTGTGCTACACTCTAGAGGGTTAACCCTCATTTTTGAGCCCTGGAGGAGATTTGAAGAGCCTTACCTGGTCCACAGCACCACGCGCTCACCGATGGAGTTCACGCAAGTGTTCTTGGCACAGACAGATGCAGATGCTGGCGCCGGCCCCTCTGTCTCACCGAGCCCCTGTGAACAACCGTCCCGCAGGGCCTTGTGTGCCAGGGCCATCTCCTGGCAGTTCCTGTATCGTACCCGGGCCCCAGCCGAGGCAAACTTCACCGAGACGCAGCTGCCCGAGGCTGAGGACAGTTCTTTCTCTCTTGGCAAAGGGGGTGAGCCCTCAGAAGGCCCCTCTTCACCTTCGCTGGCCGGGCTGCAGGTCTCCTCGGGGGACCGCCCCTCCTCGCTGTTGGATGGCTCCCAGCTCCAACCTGCAGGAGGGACAGTGACACAGTGAGGAGGACGGGCACTGTGGGTGGCCTGGGGCTCATCCCACCCCTACACAACCAACACTGATATTTCCACATGTCTGCACTTGCTTCCCACCCACCAGGCCCCCTCCTCCCACACTTCCCCTCTATAACTAAATTAAACAACTTAGTGATTCTGGAGCACAACAGGTACGAACCCAGCACCACCAGAATTCCGGTTACCAGTTGACGTCAGTGGGTGGAACAGACCCTGAGAATGCTGTTTACTAGAGGCACCACACCCTCACGTGCCTCTGTGCAGCTGCTTTGCTGTGTGAGGCTTCACGGTCCGCCGCTCCCAAGCTGAGCTGGGGAGGCTTCCCCCGGAGCCCGAAACCTATCAGCTGTCGCCTGCACAGAGGGGAGCGCTCCCAGCTCCAACCTGCAGGAGTGCCAGGGCAGAGTACGGAGGGGACTTGCCAGGATGTCACTGTTACGTGGACTGAGAGTGGTTGAGCAGGTTGGGACTCTCTCTGTTCATTGGAGTGTAGAACGAGGGGTGGTCTTGCAAAGGTGTACAAAATCATGGGGGACATTGACAGGGTCAGAGAATGAAGAACGGCATAACAAGCAGGCATAACTTTGTGACGTATAGGAGGGATGTCAGAGGCAAGTTTTTTTTTTACACAGACTGGTGGATGTGTGAAACAGGCTGCCAGGGATGGTGGTAGAGGCAGATACATTAGGGACATTTAAATAGGCATATGGATGAAAGAAAAATAGAGGCTATGTGGGAGGGAAGGGTTAGGTTATAAGGTTGGCCTGTACTAGAGAGAATATTTTTTAAGATGAGCAGGGTGAAATTTAACAGGAACTTGAGAAACAACTTCTTCACACAGAAGGTGGCCGATATATGGAACAAGCTGTCAGAGGAAGTGGTTGAGGCAGGTACATTAACAACATTTAAAAGGTACTTGGACAGGAAAAGTTTTGAGGGATGTGGATCAAAACCAAACAAGTGGAAGTAACTCACGGGGTATGAATGTACCAGTCAGGCTGAAGATGAGGGAGCTCTCTGAAATAGAGAGAAGAGAACCAGCTGCTCCCTCTGGGCTGGAAACCAGTCTCCCTGTCCAGCCCAGCTGACCACAGGCACTCACTAACCTGGAGTGGGTGCCGACTGCCGCTCCCCGCTGCTGGCCACTCGCATCTCCTCCCTCCTTTCTTGGTCTTCCTCCACAGCGTCGCCACCTTTTCCAGAATCCTTCAGTACAGGCTGGGGGCTCCAGTCATCTGGAACACTGGTGCTCACTGAGTCTTTGCCCTTCGCCTTGTGCTCCAGAGCCTGGGTGGGCAAATCGAGGGGGTTGGAAGAAGCAGAGGTCAAAATGTTGAGCAGGGTAGAGTGTTAAAGGGTGGGTGGGTGGTCCGACTGGACACTGGAGAGGAGGCAGGGACCAGCTTCTGACATCTGACCCTCCTCTCATCTGGGACCCCCAAATGTTCTACCCCTCTGAACTGCCTAATGCCTTGCCTCCCCCCATCCCATCACCCTCCCCAACTCCTCAGCCCGCTCTGACCCCTCACCCTCCCTCCATTCTCTCAGTGTATGATTCAGCCATATATGCTGAAATGGATTTCCTTTTGATTCTGCTTATGAAACCTAAAGTGTTAACGCCACTCTTCGCCCTACGCTCCTTGACCCCTCCCATCCCCTTTCTCTGACTATATATTACACACACACACATCTGTCTCCCCACCCCTCAACCCACTGGCCCCCCGATACCTTCTCATGTGAGTGCCCCTCCCTCCGCCGCTTGCTCCTGGGAGGTGGGGCCATTTTCTGCAGCTCCTCTTCCTCCTCCAGATCCGGGAGCACAACCTCTTCGAACCCATCGAACTGCAGGCACAGGGGAGACAAATGAGTGGGGTTCACAGCGCCCACACCCCACCCAGCAGTGGTGGTGGGGTGGGGGGGGGGGGAAGAGCACATTGTAGCACTCACCACTGACATCCACACAGCAGGGACCATCTCCGAATCCACTGATTCCTGGGTTGGGTTCCACATACAATCCCCACACTTGGCACACACACACACCCTCCCCACGATCCCAGAGCCAGTCAATCAGTGCCCCGTTCTCCCCGCTGCAGAGACCACCCCCGGGTCCCTGTCCAGCTTGAGTGTGGTAACAGAAGTAGCCATGGTGGTAAAGGTGCGTGTGGCATGCCTTTCTTCGTCACTGAGTACGAGTCAGGAAGCCATGTTGTAACCCTATAAAACCTTGGAGTATTGTATACTCAGCCCATTACAGTCAGGATATGGAGGCTCTGGAGAAGGTTCACCAGGATGCTGTCAGGATTAGAGGGAATGAGCTACAAGGAGAGGTTGGACAAAAAAAAGTCTTTCTCTGGAGCGTCGGAGGCTTGTGAAATTATGAGAGGCGTGAATAAGGTAGAAGTCAGAGACTTTGTCGTAGAAATATCAACACCTAGACGTTTAAAAGGCATTCAGACAGAGACATTAATATACAGGGATCGCACGGAAACTGCATGGGGGGATAAAAGGTTTAGTTTAACTTGGCATCATTGTGGGCTGAATGGCCTGTTCTTGCAGTGGGGCATCCAGATCAGAAGAGGCAATTCCAGATAGAGACACCAGAAGCTGCAAATATCCTCTGGTCAATCACCAGGGAATTAATGCGGATCCACCGGATCAGTTTTCCAGTTGTAAGGAAAGACTGGACTGGCTGGGCTTGCAATCCCTGGAGTGGTGACTGGGAGGAAGGAGGTAGATAGAATTGTGGGGGGTGGGGGGGGTTGCAAAATGAATTTCCCCATGGCATGGACAGAGGTCAAAGTGACCAGGAGGAGGTTTGGAGGGGGAGTTTTCTCATTCAAAAGCTGGCGTGTGCTTGCAACACACAGCTGAAAGTGGCAGGGGCTCTCCCAACATTTATAGAAGCACTTGAATGGAAGTGGTGAAGCTCCTACCCAATGTGCTGAAGGACCTGTATCTACAATTCCAAGAGAAGCGAAAACACCTTGCACAGATTTCGGTGGGCATTCCTGCTCCTGAAGACACTCACAGGGAAACTTCCCCAGAAGCAGCATTTTCCCTCAAGGTTTCAGATTTGTTCTTGGAGAGGGAGTACAGAGGATCTCACCTGCACAATGGGGTCTCCAACACAGGGCAGGGGAGGCTGAAAGGAGCGTACCCCCCACCCCTTCCCAGACACCCCCTGGACAATCAGGAGTGGGGGAGACTCAATACTGGTTTACAGCCGAGGGCCCTCAATACACGGAGCCCGGACTCCAACTCAGTCCCTCCCCAAGCTACTGCTGGTTTCCAGGGGGGTAACCATTCAGCAGTTGGGGTTGGGGGAAACTCTCAGCACAGACGTTCCTGCAGCTTCTGTTGGGACTAGAAACCCCAGATGGGCTGAATGATCCAGTTACTCTACCAGGCTGTTAGCATTGCAAAGAAACCCGAAGCCCGATAATAGGCGTCCCTCACCCAAGGGGGTGCACACTCCCAATCTATCAGCCCCACCTCATTCCATCACAGGGAAGGTAGGCCACCTGGGCCCTAGGGCTCACCTCGTACTCCTTGTCCTCGGTCCAGTTGACCTCCTCGAAGTCATTCATCCGACTGGCAGGGGGCCGCAGCTGATCGAAGAAGAGTGAGAACTCATCCTGCAGGTGGTGGTGGCCCTTCAGCAGCTGCCAGACCTGCACCTTCAACTTCCAGGTGAAGGGACAAGTCAGGAGAGGACATGGGAGCAACAACAGCACGTGTTAGATAAAAACAATACTCAGGATGTCCAAATGCTCCCGAGGTCAAAGCTCCCTCTACACCGTCCCATCACACACTCCCGGGGTCAGACACAGAGTGAATCTCCCTCCACACCGTCCCATCACACATTTCCAGAGTCAGACACAGAGTGAAACTCCCTCCACACCGTCCCATCACACACTCCCGGGGTCAGACACAGAGTGAAAATCCCTCCACACCGTCCCATCACACACTCCCGGGGTCAGACACAGAGTGAATCTCCCTCTACACCGTCCCATCACACACTCCCGGGGTCAGACACAGAGTGAAACTCCCTCTACATTGTCCCATCACACACTCCCAGGGTCAGACACAGAGTGAAACTCCCTCCACACCGTCCCATCACACACTCCCGGGGTCAGACACAGAGTGAAACTCCCTCTACATTGTCCCATCACACACTCCCGGGGTCAGACACAGAGTGAATCTCCCTCTACACCGTCCCATCACACGCTCCCGGGGTCAGACACAGAGTGAAACTCCCTCCACACCGTCCCATCACACGCTCCCGGGGTCAGACACAAAGTGAAGCTCCCTCTACACCGTCCCATCACACACTCCCGGGGTCAGACACAGAGTGAAACTCCCTCCACACCGTCCCATCACACACTCCCGGGGTCAGACACAGAGTGAAACTCCCTCCACACCGTCCCATCACACACTCCCGGGGTCAGACACAGAGTGAAACTCCCTCTACACCGTCCCATCACACACTCCCGGGGTCAGACACAGAGTGAAAATCCCTCCACACCGTCCCATCACACACTCCCGGGGTCAGACACAGAGTGAAACTCCCTCCACACCGTCCCATCACACACTCCCGGGGTCAGACACAGAGTGAAACTCCCTCCACACCGTCCCATCACACACTCCCGGGGTCAGACACAGAGTGAAACTCCCTCCACACCGTCCCAATCCACACTCCCGGGGTCAGACACAGAGTGAATCTCCCTCTACACCACCCCATCACACACTCCCGGGGTCAGACACAGAGTGAATCTCCCTCTGCACCGTCCCACCACACACTCCCGGGGTCAGACACAGAGTGAATCTCCCTCTACACCGTCCCATCACACCCTCCCGGGGTCAGACACAGAGTGAAACTCCCTCCACACCGTCCCATCACACCCTCCCGGGGTCAGACACAAAATGAAGCTCCCTCTTCACCGTCCCATCACAATCTCAGGGTCACACATAGAGTGAAGACACTGTGCAACACCCTATCCCTCTGTACCGAAGCCTACAGCGCCCCCCTTGAGCCTGCTCCTTCTGCCCTCACCTCGGCCACATCCGGTGGCGAGCACACTGCGCAGTTCTGAAGCGCCTTGATGACCTTCTGCAGCTGCGAGGGGTTCTCGGCGAAGCAGATCTCCAGCTGCCGGAGAAACTTGCGGCTCTTGTCAAACGCCTGCTGCTCCTCGAACTGGGGAAGAGTACGGAGACCGTCAGGCAGACACTCACGGTAGGAGGGGGATTGGGGGCCCTTCAGCATGCCCCCAGCCCTGCTTTACCTCCCTTGCCATGCAGCCCAGCACCCTTCAAGTCCATTACAATTCTCTAACCTGGGTAACCCACAGCAGACAGAGAATGAGGGGAGGGAGTGGACGGTGACTGGATTTGAGAGCTGGTAAAGACACGAGACCTGTGGGCTGTGTGCAATGATCCCATAAAGGCTTAGGGGGATGGGGCTCCCCTTTAAGGAGGGGTTGAGTGTGAAGTCCACCATCTGCCCCCACCCTTCTCAATTAGAAGTCCTGACCCGGCACGGGTTGCCAGGATCTGGAACGGTGGGGGCAGGGGGTGGTGAATTAACAACCCCACCCCTCCCTAGCTCTCTATGTTACAGGCTGGGATTACCACTGAGCCTTGTTCAATATCCAACATCCTCTCCCTCCACCTGCTGGGGCCCAGTGGAACCTGAGTCTGGGTCAGATCAGTTACAGATTTTCACCCGGGCAAGGCCTCACACCGGCAGTTCCTGGGTTCATGACAGGGTCCCAGGTAAGTTAGGGAAAATGTGAATGGTGGGTCTTGGAGACAGGTGCTGAAGACCATATCTTGCTTAAACCTTCCCTCCGTGAGTACTTGCCCAACTGTCTTTTAAATGCTGTTAATGTACCCGCCTCAGCCACTTCCTTTGGCAGTTCGTTCCATAGAGACATCACCTTCTGGGTGAAAAAGTTGCTCCTCATGTTTCAATTAAATATCGCCCCTCTCATCTGAAATCTGCCCACAGTGCCCCAGCCTGATAAAAAGACAGCACACATTCACCCTCTCTGTTTATATGGACCTCATTCTCCTGCACTCCAAAGAATAAAGTCCTAGCCTTAACCCAGTCCCTCGAGTTCTGGCATCATTCACGTAAATCTTCTGCTCTTCTTCCAGCTTAATGACATCTTCCCTGTAACAGAGTGACCAAAACTGAACAGCACACTCCAGCTTTACTGCCTAGAGGAGAACTGAAGTAGGGTTGATTACTATCGGACTGACACTAATTATCCACTGAGTAAGGCGAATCGATTATGTCTTCCTCATAAATCTTTTCCACACAATTTCCTGTTTAATAACGTCTGTCTTACAGAAGGTGACCAAAATAAAATCGATGAAATACTGAATACAACGCCAGCTTCTCCTCCTCACCCAGAGTTCCCAACAAATTATAGAAGCACTTGAATGGAAGTGGTGAAGCTCCTACCCAATGTGCTGAAGGGCCGTTAGACAACAAATCTCCCCAGAAGCAGGGCTCAGTGAAGTGGCGATGGTTTGGGTGGTGAAGCTGCAATGGATAAACCACACCAGGCCACCCAGCCCATTGAACCTATCCTATGGAGACAGGATGCTGCTTGTGACTGATGCAAGGGCCCTCTCTGCCTTGTGGCTCCGTCCCACCAGTCCTTACCCAATGAAACCACACCCTTATCACCGATGAGATGTTTGCCCCACCGACGTTCTCACCAGCCCACACTGAAGAGCCTGCTCGGGGAGCAGGAAGGCAGCGAAGTCCTTGAGCAACTGTGGCCAGTCCTGGATGATCTCGCACAGGTCCGCGTAGAGATCGACCACCGTCCGCTGATCCCAGTTGGTCTCAAAATCGTACAGGATCCGCAGGAATTCCTCGTACTTGCCGGGGACGTCTTGGAGGGCTTCTCTCACCTGGGCAGCAGGGAGAGCCCAGGATCAGAGGGGGTGCAGGTGACCCTACATGGTCCGACACCAGCAAGGGTCCAATCCCACAGACTGGGGTTGCAACGCCAGACACCACACCCATTTGCCTCCTCACGGTGCCCAGGGGCATCACCCACACCTTCACCTTGCCCAGTCAAAACACCACCATCTTACTTTGCCCAGGAATGTAAACCCCTTAACCTCACCCAGGTACATGCCCCTCCTGAACATGACAGGTACAGTCTCCTCACCCAGTGCAGACCCCTAAACCTCACCTTGCAAAACCCCCCACCACCTCTTGCTCTCATCACCATGCCCAGGTATGCTTGCTGCCCCCTCATCTCACCCCAGTATCTGACTCCTCCCCCCCCCCCACCTTGCCCAGGTATGCTCCCCGCCCCTCACCTTGGTTAGATAGGCCTGAGCGAAGGCCATGTCCTTCTGCTGGCGAAGCGGGTCGTTGCTGAGGATGTCCTCATCGTACAGCAGCAGCAGTTTGGAGGAGTCCTTGCTGACTCTCCTGCGTCCCCTCCTCGCCCGGGACCGGCACCCAGCCCTGCCCCTGCCCGGCAGCTTCGCTCCCTGACCTGTGGGCATCAGATGCAGACACACCAATAGGACAGAAGCCAGCGAGGGGGGAGCACCATAGAATCACCTTCCAACACCAAAGATCGGGGCTGAGGGTGGGGGGAGCAAGAGGCGAGAGAGGGTGGGAGAAATGGGATCTAAAGAGAAAGAGAGATGGGGAAGGGGTGGAGTTCCAGACCAATCCTTAGGCTGTATTGGTTGGTAACAAACAACACCTTTCACTGGTGTTTCATTGTACTCCTGAAAGGGGGAGGATGTGAAAGGGATGGAGCGATGAGGGGGTGAGTGAGGCACAGCAGGGGAGTGGAAGCTACAGATATCCTGTCCAAGGATGAGGTTCCCAGTCCACAAGGTGACCCAGGGCTGCCTGCAGGCGCCGGGATCTGGAGTAACACACACAGGAGGCAGGATAAACTCAGCGTGTATGGAGGAAGGTGGACAGTCGACATTTTGGGCCTGTTTAACACCAAACGTCAAACATCCCTCTGCCTCCACAGATGCGACTAGTCAGGCTACAGGGCACTGGGTTCTGGCCTGCAGTACGGAGTGGGGGGGCAAGAGAAACAAGACATCAACCATCCCTCTGCCTCTGAGTGCCCGTGTCCTCACGGAGGGCCAACTCTTGGCTCTGCTGAGCTGCACACAGGCATTGAAGCCCCTATGCTGATGAACACGGCAGGCACTGGGACCCCAGCGGTGCCCCTACCTGGCAGTCGGCTGCTAGGGTGGACATCCCGGCCGGCCGAAGACAACGGGGACCCATTGCTCTCACTCAAGGCTGCTTCTCCTGCCGCCTGGTCGCCCTCCTTCTGCAGCAGCTCCAGCCCCTCGCCCTCCTCTTCCTCCTCCTCCTCTTCAGGCTCTGTGTTCTCCTCCTGTGAGTTCTCTTCCTCTGAGTCACCCTCCTGGTCCTGGTGCTGCTTGGAAGCCAGCCAGGTCAGCTTCTCCATTGTCTCCTGCAGGAAGCAGTGGGGAGGGTCAAACCCTGCAGACTAGAACTACAGACCACGGGTTAAGGGTGAAAAGTAAAATGTTCAAAGGGAACTTCTTCATTCAGAAGGTGGTGACAGTGTGGAACCAGCTGCAGGGAAAATGGTGGATGCAGATTTGACACTGAAAGAGATATTGGGATAGGTACGTGGACGGGAAGGCTATGGTCCTGGTGCAAGTCGATGGGACGAGGCAGATTAGGAGTTCAGCAGGGACTAAACAGGCTGAAGGGCCTGTTTCTGTGCAGCAGTGTTCTATGACCAATGGGGCTCATTCCACCCCCATCTCCTCCCCTCCCTCAACCCAGCACTGACAAGAAACAGGAACACTTCGGTCCATAATCTTTGTGCCGACCATGTTGCCAAGTTAAATAAAGTCCCTTCTGCCTGCACGTGATCCATAACCACTGTCTAAAACATCACCACCCATGGCAGTCCATTCCAGGCACCCACCTAATCTGCGTGTAAACAACAACTTGCCCCACAACACTCCCTTAAACTCCCCCTCCACCTTATATCACATCCTCCAGACATTTTTACCCAGGGAAAAAGTTTCTGCCGACCCTATCTATGTCTCTCAGAATCTTATAATAAGACTTTAAAGATGTAAGAGTAGAATTGAACCATTCAGCTCATGAAGTCTGCTCCATCATGCTTTCATGTCTGATTTATTATCCCTCTCAACCCTTCTTCTGCCTTCTCCCTGTAACCTTTGAGAACTGACTAATCAAGAACCTTCAATCTCTGTTTTTAATTTACCCAATGACTTTGCCTCCACAGTCATCTGTGGCAATGAATTCCAAAGCTTTTCCACCCTCTGGTGAAAGAAATCCCTGCTCATCTCAGTTTTAAAGGGACATTCCTCTTGTCTGAGTCAGTGCCCTCTGGTCCTAGTCCCCCACTGTAGGAAACATCCCTTTCACCTCCACTATATTTTAGCCTCTTGATATTTGACGTGCTACATTTTTGATCCCCTGTCATTCTTCTAAACTCTAGAGAGTATAGGCCTACAGCTATCAATCTTCATGTTAACCCTTTCATTCCCGAGATCATTCTCATAAACCTCCTCTGGACCCTCTCCAATGCCAGCACATCCTTTCCCAAAACTGCTCACAATACTCTAAAGGTGGTCTGAACAGTGTTTTTTGTGTCTCAGTGTCACATTCCTTGCTTTCATACACTAGCCCTGTCAAAGTGAAAGCTAACATTGCATTTGCCATCCTTACCACTGGCTCAGGTCTCACCTCAGCCTCTAACGTTCCAGAGAATACAATTTTGTCCAATACTCTCCAATCCAGGCAGCATCCTGGTGAACCACTTCTGCACTTTCTCCAACCAGAACCACAAACAATTCTCCAATTGGGGCCTCATTAAAAATTTATATGTGAGACAAATCAGGCAGGACTTACACAGTGGGGTCCGGCGGCAGTTTAATTAAAACAGCGACCTACGGGTACACATACAAAGTTCTCGGAAAGTGAGGACACGGGTAGACATACTGTGGTGAAAAAGGCATTCAAAATGCCGCAGGAGTTGAGACGTCATGTTACAGCTGTACAAGAAGTTAGTGAAGCCATATTTGGAGGGTTGCCTGCAATTCTGGTCACACAGCTATAGGAAGGATGTCATTCAACTGCAGAAGGTTCAAAAAGAAATTTACAAGAATGTTCAAGTTTTGGAGTTATAAAAATAGTTTGACTGGGGTTTTACACCCTGCAGCATAGAAAGCTGAGGTTTACAGAGGTTTATAACATCATGGGAGGCATAAACAAGGTCATGAGAGTGGACAATCTGGAATTCATTGCCGTAGACAGCTGTAGAGGCCAAGTCATTGGGTGTATTGAAGGTTTATTAGATTCTTGATTAGCAAGGGTGTTAAAAGATTACAGGATGAAGGCAGGAAAATGGGGTTGAGAAATGATAATCCCTCAAACTACCAGGTTTAGGAACAGTTACTACCCCTCAACCATCAGGTTCTTGAACCAAAGGAAATAGCTTCACTGTTCCCACAACCTATTGACTCACTTTCAAGGACTCTTACATCTCATGTTCTTGGTATTTATTGCTTATTTATTTATTTATACTTTGTTTCTTTTTGTATCTGCACACTGTGGTCTCTTTTGCACACTGTCAAACACCCAAGTTGGTACAGTCTTTCATTGTTTCTGTCATGGTCATTTTTCTATGGATTTATTGAGTATGCCCACAAGAAAATGGGCCTCAGGGTTGTATTTGGTGACATATGTGAGCTTTGATAATAGATTTACATTGAACTTTGAAATCATCCATGATGGAATGGCAGAGCAGATAGGCCACGTGGGCTTTACGGTCTTCTCTCAGTGTGAAGTCCAGAAGAAGAGGGCATGGGGATTAAAGTGTGAGGGAGAAGATTTACAGGGTACTGTGGAGGCAACATTTTCCACACAAGTAATGTTTCCGTGCTGAGCCACTCTGCCTTTCTGGCAACTTACCTGTAGCTCTGGGACAGAGAGAGCCGACTCCTCAGAAGCCGAGGACAAGACCTCTTCGTCTTCCTCATCCTGGGTGAGGTCATCGAAATCGTCGTCCTCCTCCTCCTCCAGCCCCACTTTCGTCGCCTTCTCTGACTGGCTTTTCCCGTCCTGCGGGTTGACCGAGGACTCCCCAGCACTCAGCGTGCCATCGGATTTCTCCGGGAGCCTCTCCTCTTCCTCCTCCTCCTCCCCCCCATCCTCTCCTTCATCCTCCTCCTGTCCTGCTACTTCCTCCTCCTCCTCCTCCCCCCTCCCCACTTCCTCATCCTCCTCCATCTCCTCCTCTTCCTCCTCAGCCCTGGCCAACTCAGGGGGGCTAGCAAAAGGCTGCCCCCCTTCAGCAGAGGACTCCATGGCTGCATTATCTGGCGGTGCTCCCACGTCCAGCTCCTGGCCCAAATCCAGGATAAGCGGCCGACCCTCTGGCTCTCCAAATGAGGGACCAGGACGGAGTGGGCTCTCTGCTCTGGGCTTCTCCTCTCCATCGTGGGGATGGCTGGCCGAGGGGCAATCTATTTGCTCCTCAGGGAGGGAGGGAGCAGCGGTTGGTGTGGAGGCGACAGGAGACCCCCATGGGCCCTCGAACACTCTACTGGGGTCCAAGGCCTCGGCGGACCGGTTGCCCATGGCCTCGGTGGTCTGGGGGTTGGCCACCGTCGGGGCTGGGGGCTGGCTCAAGCCACAAGGGAAGGCAGCCGGCCCCACCACAACCGTGGCCACCTGCAGGGTCTGCCCTGGGAATCCAGCAGTGACCGAAGACTGAATCACATTGCAACCCGCCCCCAGACTCAGCAGCTTCACACCGGCGGGGACGGCCAGGAGGACGGGGGCCCGAGGGATGGGAGGAGTCGGCCGGGCGGCCAGGGCAGAAGCTCGCCTTCCCCAGGGCCTCCTGCGGGACGAGGAGGAGGAGGAGGGCGAAGAGGAAGATGGTAGGGCAGGCTGAGCCGGGTGGAGGGTGGAAGAGGGTGCAGGAGCTGGCTGGATGAGGCGAGGGCGGGGACGGATGGCCGGCTGCCTGGCTGGGAGGAAGGGACCCGCCTGCCTGGGCGAGGCCTTGGCCGGTGCCGGGTGGATGGGGACAGGGGGTTTGACGGCTGGCGTACGGTGTCTCCGCCGGCGAAGGTCCTGCCGGGACAGGTGGGTAATCCGAGGCCTCAGCTGCAGGAGCACTCCCTCAGGGATAAGGAGGGGGAAACCACCGCTCCAGTCCGGCCCTTCCTGGTTCCCCTCCACCACTTCCCGACTGCCACCTGCTCCTTCCAGACTCCCTCCTGCCCCTTCCCGACTGCCGCCTTCCCCTTCCTGGCTCCCTCCTGCCCCTTCCAGACTACCTCTTGCCCCCTCCTGGCTTCCGCCTGCCCCTCTCTGCTCCATCCATTTCCGAATCACTGGCAGGCTCCTCTGCAGGGGTGGAAGGGAAATAGAAGAAAGATAAACAGGGTTAGTTCCTGAGCCCAGACAATTCTAGGAGAGGCCACTCTGATGGGAACAGTGACAGAGCGGTGGTGGAGGGGATGGTGACGGAGCTGGGGGGGGGGGACAGAAAGTGGAAATATAATGCAAGAGATATGCAATGCAAGGTGTGAGAGCGAAAGTCAATGCGCTGAGCCAAATGGGACGAGCTCGGGTGGCCAACATGGACCAGTCACCTGTTTACTTACTGTATAACTCCTCAACCCCCATTCCTTTAGTTTCTGGCTCCCATGCTACAACTACCCCACCACCCAATCTGTGACTCCCCATGACTCTATGAAGGTACAGTGAGCAGTCAGTAAGGCCAGTGCTACTCTGGTGTCCTTGCTTGAATATTCTCAGCCCTGGTCACTCTCAACGTCAGCAGCATCAAGGAAGGGGACGTCAGGAGAACACACACTCATTGAGGGATCAGTGGGAGAAAAGGTGAAAGGCATCAGCATCTTGGAGGAACTGACCTGAGCCCAACACTCTGATGGAAATACGAAGAAAACACACCTGCAGCTCGTCCTGATTCGGAGCTGGAGTGCGTCAAAGCCTCCAACAAATTTCTACAGGTGCACGGTGGACGGTGTTCGGACTGGTCGCGTCACCAGTCCGCAGGCTCTGGGATCGTACCAGGCTGCAGAGAGTTGTAGAGCCAGGCAGCTTCGGCATGAAAACGACTGTCCCCACCCCCGAGGGCATCTTCAGAAAGCCCCTTTTTAACCACCACCAAAAGGGAAGTACTGGAACATGAAAACCCCCACTCAGCATCCGAGCAGCAGCTTCTTCCTGCCACCATCAGATTTCTAAACTGTCCACTAACACTACCTCACTATCCCTTTCTCGCAATGTTGATTTATTTTTGTTAGTTAAGAGTGATTTTTATGTACTGCACTGTACTGCTACATCAAAACAACCAACTTCACAAACTGACAAAAGAACCTGATTCTGATTCCGCAGAGGCCATATCTGGAATTCTGTCTCTTGGTGACAAGACAGCCGTCAAGGGACACACCTGCGCTGTGGGAAATCAGAAGGCCAGGAGCTGGGACCAGACGAAGGGACTCGAGCTGCTCACTTCTCTCTGCAGATGCTGCCTGACCCACTGCGTTCCCATACTGCTTCTGTACATTCCACCGGACTTCAGCATCAGCAGTCCCCCGTGTCTCTGGACAGAGAAATGCTAATGTCCACCAGATCAACAGGAAAGTATAGGGAGTTTCACTCTGTGTCTGACCCCGGGAGTGTGTGATGGGACAGTGTGGAGGGAGTTTCACTCTGTGTCTGACCCCGGGAGTGTGTGATGGGACAGTGTGGAGGGAGTTTCACTCTGTGTCTGACCCCGGGAGTGTGTGATGGGACGGTGTGGAGGGAGCTTCACTCTGGTGTCTGACTCCGGGAGTGTGTGATGGGACGGTGTGGAGGGAGTTTCACTCTGTGTCTGACCCCGGGAGAGTGTGATGGGACAGTGTGGAGGGAGTTTCACTCTGTGTCTGACCCCGGGAGTGTGTGATGGGACGGTGCGGAGGGAGTTTCACTCTGTGTCTGACCCCGGGAGTGTGTAATGGGACGGTTTAGAGGGAGTTTCACTCTGTGTCTGACCCCGGGAGTGTGTGATGGGATGGTGCGGAGGGAGCTTCACTCTGTGTCTGACCCCGGGAGTGTGTGATGGGACAGTGTAGAGGGAGTTTCACTCTGTGTCTGACCCCGGGAGTGTGTGATGGGACGGTGCGGAGGGAGTTTCACTCTGTGTCTGACCCCGGGTGTGTGTGATGGGACGGTTTAGAGGGAGTTTCACTCTGTGTCTGACCCCGGGAGTGTGTGATGGGACAGTGTGGAGGGAGATTCATTCTGTGTCTGACCCCGGGAGTGTGTGATGGGACAGTGTGGAGGGGGTTTCACTCTGTGTCTGACCCCGGGAGAGTGTGATGGGACAGTGTGGAGGGAGTTTCACTCTGTGTCTGACCCCTGGAGTGTGTGATGAGACAGTGTGGAGGGAGTTTCACTCTGTGTCTGACCCCGGGAGTGTGTGATGGGACGGTGCGGAGGGAGTTTCACTCTGTGTCTGACCCCGGGAGTGTGTAATGGGACGGTTTAGAGGGAGTTTCACTCTGTGTCTGACCCCGGGAGTGTGTGATGGGATGGTGCGGAGGGAGTTTCACTCTGTGTCTGACCCCGGGAGTGTGTGATGGGACGGTGCGGAGGGAGTTTCACTCTGTGTCTGACCCCGGGAGTGTGTAATGGGACGGTTTAGAGGGAGTTTCACTCTGTGTCTGACCCCGGGAGTGTGTGATGGGATGGTGCGGAGGGAGCTTCACTCTGTGTCTGACCCCGGGAGTGTGTGATGGAGCAGTGTAGAGGGAGTTTCACTCTGTGTCTGACCCCGGGAGTGTGTGATGGGACGGTGCGGAGGGAGTTTCACTCTGTGTCTGACCCCGGGTGTGTGTGATGGGACGGTTTAGAGGGAGTTTCACTCTGTGTCTGACCCCGGGAGTGTGTGATGGGACAGTGTGGAGGGAGGTTCACTCTGTGTCTGACCCCAGGAGTGTGTGATGGGACAGTGTGGAGGGAGTTTCACTCTGTGTCTGACCCCGGGAGTGTGTGATGGGACAGTGTGGAGGGAGCTTCACTCTGTGTCTGACCCCGGGAGTGTGTGATGGGACAGTGTAGAGAGAGTTTCACTCTGTGTCTGACCCCGGGAGTGTGTGATGGGACAGTGTGGAGGGAGTTTCACTCTGTGTCTGACCCCGGGAGTGTGTGATGGGACAGTGTGGAGGGAGTTTCACTCTGTGTCTGACCCCGGGAGTGTGTGATGGGACAGTGTGGAGGGAGCTTCACTCTGTGTCTGACCCCGGGAGTGTGTGATGGGACAGTGTAGAGAGAGTTTCACTCTGTGTCTGACCCCGGGAGTGTGTGATGGGACAGTGTGGAGGGAGTTTCACTCTGTGTCTGACCCCGGGAGTGTGTGATGGGACAGTGTGGAGGGAGTTTCACTCTGTGTCTGACCCCGGGAGTGTGTGATGGGACAGTGTGGAGGGAGCTTCACTCTGTGTCTGACCCCGGGAGTGTGTGATGGGACGGTGTAGAGGGAGTTTCACCCTGTGTCTGACCCCGGGATTGTGTGATGGGACGGTGTGGAGGGAGGTTCACTCTGTGTCTGACCCCAGGAGTGTGTGATGGGACAGTGTGGAGGGAGTTTCACTCTGTGTCTGACCCCGGGAGTGTGTGATGGGACAGTGTGGAGGGAGTTTCACTCTGTGTCTGACCCCGGGAGTGTGTGATGGGACAGTGTGGAGGGAGTTTCACCCTGTGTCTGACCCCGGGATTGTGTGATGGGACAGTGTGGAGGGAGCTTCACTCTGTGTCTGACCCCAGGAGTGTGTGATGGGACAGTGTAGAGGGAGTTTCACTCTGTGTCTGACCCCGGGAGTGTGTGATGGGACAGTGTGGAGGGAGTTTCACTCTGTGTCTGACCCCGGGAGTGTGTGATGGGACAGTGTAGAGGGAGTTTCACTCTGTGTCTGACCCCGGGAGTGTGTGATGGGACAGTGTGGAGGGAGTTTCACTCTGTGTCTGACCCCGGGAGTGTGTGATGGGACGGTGTAGAGGGAGTTTCACTCTGTGTCTGACCCCGGGAGTGTGTGATGAGACAGTGTAGAGGGAGCTTCACTCTGTGTGTCTGACCCCGGGAGTGTGTGATGGGACGGTGTAGAGGGAGCTTCACTCTGTGTCTGACCCCGGGAGTGTGTGATGGGACGGTGTAGAGGGAGTTTCACTCTGTGTCTGACCCCGGGAGTGTGTAATGGGACGGTGTAGAGGGAGCTTCACTCTGTGTCTGACCCCGGGAGTGTGTGATGGGACGGTGTAGAGGGAGCTTCACTCTGTGTCTGACCCCGGGAGTGAGTGATGGGACGGTGTAGAGGGAGCTTCGCTCTGTCTCTGATTTAAGCTGAGATTTAGCCCAGAGCTCACCTGAAGCCAGTAGGGCAGCCGACTGCTCCCTCGCTGGATAGGTGGGCGCATGTCCCCTGGGGGCACAGCTGTAATCCGGCTGGGCATGGGCGGTAGCACCTTCCTCTTCCTGAACAGCTGCAAGAAAATGAGTGATGCTTCACATCTGGGGAGGGGAATACTCACTTCCCACATCACCTCTCTTCATGAGATGCCACCCTCAACCCTTTCCATCTGCGAACACCTCTGACCGCAACACACCTAACCTTCTCTGTGACCCCTCCGGCCCCTACACACCTCCCCGTCTCTGTGACCCCCCCCCCCCACCGATCCCTACACACCTCCCCATCTCTGTGACCCCTCCGGTCCCTACACACCTCCCCGTCTCTGTGACCCCTCCGGCCCCTACTCACCTCCCCGTCTCTGTGACCCCTCCTGTCCCTACACACCTCCCCGTCTCTGTGACCCCTCCTGCCCCTACACACCTCCCCGTCTCTGTGACCCTCCCCCCCACCGATCCCTACACACCTCCCCGTCTCTGTGACCCCCCCCCCCCCCACCGATCCCTACACACCTCCCCGTCTCTGTGACCCCTCCGGTCCCTACACACCTCCCCGTCTCTGTGACCCCTCCGGCCCCTACTCACCTCCCCGTCTCTGTGACCCCTCCTGTCCCTACACACCTCCCCGTCTCTGTGACCCCTCCTGCCCCTACACGCCTCCCCATCTCTGTGTCCCGCCGGTCCCTAAACACCTCTTCTTTCCTGAACATCCTCCCCTCCCTCCCTGAAAATTTCTCCCCCACCCCCACCAATTCTAAGCTGGAGCCTTCGGCCTCCCGTTCTCTCAACCGATACCCAGGGTGCTCCTCTGAGGGAACCCCTTTCTCCATCAAGTCCCAGATCAGCCCTACAGGGCGTGAGTTGGACCCAGTTCCCAGCATCGATGGACCTCCATCCCTCCCACCGTGCCCTGCTCTCTCCCACACCTTAACGACGTTGTCGGGTGCCCGGCTCACACTGAGGTTCTTGATGTGGACGGTGAGCTGGTGGTAGGTCTTTGGGGGCATCAGGTACTGACTGATGAGTGGCTTGGGGAAGTCTGTATCCTCAAAGTGCTTCAGACCCAGGGCCAGCAAGCTGCAGGGACCAGAACAGAAGAAGTGATGGAGAAAAGAAGCAATCCATGAAGACCCGGACCCCTGGCCTGCTCTCGCAGGGGTTACAGAGATGGGAAGGGAAGTGGTTGTTACGAAGCTGGGTTGGGGTAGAGGGCGCTGGAGATGGAGAAGGTTTTAGTGGAAGGAAAGGGGTTACAGGAATAAGGAGATAGGTGGGGATGGAGGAGTTTTCAGAAACTGGGAAGGGTTTAGGGGAGAGCCCGGTTACAAAGACAGGGTGGGATATAAGGGCTGGAGGGGGTAACAGAAAGGGGTTTCGGGAAAGGAGCAGTTACAGTGATGGGGAGGGAGGGGTTTATAGAGACAGGGAGGTGTAGGGACCCACTCTGATCCGCCTGGAACTTGTTTGGCTGTAGAGCGATGAATGCAGCCCTCCGGGGACCCAACCCTTCACTGTGACGGTTCTACCTTAGACCGACATCAGAAACTGCCGCACCATGCACCTAAAAATCACTAAGTCACATGGCACAGAAACAGGACATTCAGCTCAACTCTTCTATGCTGACCACCTCGGCCAGTCCCGATTTCAAGCATTTGGCTCAGATCACTAAATCTCCCCCGCCCACTGAGATGTTTTTTAAATGCTGCCATCGTAGCCTCCTCAACCACTCCCTCTTGTCGGTGTTTCCTGATACCCACCAACACTGTAAGAGGGAGTTACCCCTCAGTTTCCTGAGAAATGCCATTACAGCTCGGGGCGTTGGAGTTCAGCGTCAAATTCCGGCTGCCTCTGTCAGCAGCTTGTTTGTCCATTGGCTGATCAACTGAGATACAGCGTGGGACAGGCCCTTTGGCCCCTCTAGCTCAGCAACTCCTAGCCCAATCACAGGATAATTTACACTGACCAATTAACCTGACAACTTTGGACTATGGGAGGAAACCGAAGCACCTGGAGGAAATCCATGGGGAGATCGCACAGACTCCTCAGAGGCCGCGGTGGGAATTGAACCCAGGTCGCTGATCCTGTAAAGCATTGTGCTGATCACTCCCAGGGGTTCCTGGTTGGCGTGGCTGGAGAGACAGAAGGACCCATCCGTCCTGCATCTCTAAACTAATTAATTAGAAAACATTTTGGGCCTGAAACGTTGACTGTTCATTACTCTCTGTAGATGCTGCCTGGCCTGCTGCGTTCCTTCAGCATCTTGTGTGTGTTCACTTGTTAAATCTTTCTCCCCTCACCTTAAACCTGTGCCCTCTAGTTCTTGATTCTGTGTGCATTCAGCCTATCTCTACCCCTGTTGACTTTGTACACTTCTAAAAGACACAGGAGCAGAATTAGGCCAATCGGCCCATTGAGTCTGCTCCACCATTCATCGTGGCTGATTTATCATCCCTCCCAACCTCATCCTCCTGCCTTCTCCCGTAACCTTTGATGCCCTGACTAGTCAAAAACCCATCAACTTCTGCTTTAAATATACTCAATGACTTGACCTCCACAGACATTCGAGGCAATAAATTCCAGTCTCACCACTCCCTAAAGTAATTCCGCCTATCTCTGTTCTAAATGGAAATCCTCCTGTACTGAGGCTGCGCCCTCTGGTCCTACTCCCGTACTATAGGAAATGTCCTCTCAGTGCCCACTCTATTTCGGCCTTTCAATATTCAATAGGTTTCAATGAGATCTGCCTCTCATTGTTCTATAAGAGCCATCAAAACTCCTCATACATTAACCCTTCCATGCCTGGGATCACCCTCGTGAACCTTCTCTGGACCCTCTCCAATGCCAGCACATCCTTTCTTGAGAATAAAAGCCTAGCAGGGCTGACAACTCCTCGAACCCAGAGCCAGATCAGGCAGCGGAAGACGGCGGGAGAGCAGGAGGACGCAGGGGAGCACGACGTCGTGGAACCTACTTGTCCTCGCCCTTGGTGAAGGAGGCCTTGTCCTTGGGCTGCCTGGGCTGCAGCGCGACGTGAGGCAGTAGCTCTGGGTACATGAAGATGCCGCGGGTAGCCAGGATCCAGGCCAGCTCTCTCGGCAGGTAGCTGGACTCGTCACCTGTGTCCGAGGGAAGGGAACCGGCTTTAGAGAAAGCAGAGCATGGGACTGGGGTGAGGGGGGCAGGGTGGTGCAGCGGGAGAGAGTGGGGGGAATGTGAGAGAGAGCGGTCAGAGAGGGTAGGATCACGGAAGGCGGGGTGGGGGGGACAGAGAGAAGGTGGGTCAGGCAGGGAAACAGGCTGGGGGAGGGAATGGGAGAGGGAGAGGAGTACAGTGGGGAGGCAGGCAGAGGGAAGGGGAGATGGAGAGTCAGGGAGAATGAGAGGGAAGGGGGCTTGGGGAGAGGGAGAAAGGGAATCAGGAACAGAGAGGGAGGAGGCAGAGAGAACGCAAGGGAAAAACAGGGAAGGGTAGAGAAGAGTGGGTGTGTGGGAGGTAGGGAGGGAGGGCTGAGAGGTGAAGGTGAGATGGTAGTAACAGAGTAGGCGGCGAGTGACGGGGTGCGGGGAGATGTTTGCATGCCCTCTGACTAGGAGGGTGACAGATACAGAGTGACAGGCCAGGTGCCTCCTCACTGCGAGGGTGAGGTGTGATAGAAGGGGCACCCACTCACACTTCCTGTTGATCTTTGCCTCCTCCTTGGGCGGCGGAGCCTCCACGTGCGGCCGAACGTGTTGCTCGAACTCCTCCACCAGCGACAGCCCCTCCTTCAGATTGCAGGTTGAGAAGGAGGATCGAAAGCCGGCCACCTTGGCCGAGTGAATCTCGCTGGCCTTCTCCGCAAAGCTGGCCAGCTCATTCTGTGGAGGAGTAAAGTGGACAGTGAGTGCGCTCGCTCACCCTGCCCTTCTCATCTTGTCTCTGTCAGCACTGTAAATAAATCATTTTGATGGGTAAAGGCCCTGCCAACAATGCAGATGTTAAATATGGCAGAGCAGCGATTATTGCAATGATTACAGTGCAAAGCGTCAGAGTCAATCCCGTCGTCCCCTGTAAGGTGTTTGTACGTCCTCCCGTGTAGGCTTTTCTCCGGGTGCTCCGGTTCCCTTCCACAGTGCAAAGGCATTGCAGTTCGTGGGTTAATGGTCATTGCTTGGTTAAATCGGGGGTTGCTGGACAGTGTGGCCTGAAGGGCCTGTTCTGCATTGTATCTGAATAAAATGAAACGTGGAACAGGCCATTCAGCCCACAGGAAGTTTCTACGCACAGTATTCTATCTGTTCATCACCACCAGGTAAGAGAGGCTCGCACTGCCTTATCGTTGTTGGTCTCATTTTTTACACTACTTAGTTATTTTAATATACGTGTTTTTATTGTAATTTATAGAATATCTTGTCTTGCACTGGACTGCTGCAACAAAACAACAAATTTCACAACGTACATCAGTGACATTAAACCTGATTCTCATTCATGCAAAGTTTCAACTGCCTGACAACAATCAAAGGTTGACAGGGGCTCAATGTCATTAGGAGTTTGAGGAGATTTGGTATGTCGCCAAAGACCTGCAGATTTCTACAGATGGAGAGCATTCTGACTGGGTGCATGGCCGGACTGGTACGGAGGGGTTCCAATGCTCAGGATCAAAAGAGGGTTGTAGACTCGGCCAGCTTCGTCACAGGCACGACCCTCCCAACCATCAAAACATAGAAAACCTACAGCACAATACAAAGCTGTGCCGAGCGTATCTCAAAAAGGCAGTGTCTCCAAGAAGGTGCCGTCCATCACTGGGGTCCCTCACCACCCAGGACGTTCCCTCTTCTCATCGCTACCATCACGGAGGAGGAACAGGAGCCTGAAAAACCACACACCGTTTTATTCAGAGCTTCTTCCCCTCTGCCAACAGATTTCTGAACAGTCCAAAAGCACTACCTCACCATTTTGCAACCCACACTACGTGTTGGAGGAACTCAGCAGGTCAGGCAGCATCTATGGAAGTGAATAAACAGTTGACGTTTCTGGCCGATACGCTTCATCAGGGCTGGAAAGAAGGGGAAGAGCCAGAATGAGAAGGTAGGGGGGAGGGGAAAGAGTTCAAAGTCAAAGGTGAAGCCAGGTGAGTTGGGGAGGCGGGGCTAGGTGGTGAAAGGAAGAGAGGTAAAGGGCTGGAGAAGGAGGAATCTTGTTTGAGAGGAGAGTGGATCTTTTCTATCAATCACCTCCCAGCTTCGTACTTCATCCCCCTCCTCCCCACCCACCTGGCTTCACCTATCACCTCCCTCCCCTCCTTATGCTGACTTCATCGCCCTTTCCAATCTTAATGGACTGTCTCAGCCATTTATTCTCCTCCATAGATGCTGCCTGACCTACTGAGTTCCTCCAGCGCTTTGTGTGTGTTGCTCTGGATTTCCAACATCTGCACAATGTCTTATTACGATGAAACTACCTTGCTCTCTCTTTAAACTATTATTTTTACATATTCCTTATTGTAACTCACTGTAATTTCTTATTATTGCACTCTACTGCTGCCACTAAACAACAGATTCCACGACTTAAATCACTGATAGTAAACACAATTCTGAACAAAACCTAGTCCCTTCTGCCAACACGATGTCCACATCCCTCCATTCCCTGCATATCCATACGCCCATCTAACAGCCTCTGAAATGCCTCTTATTGCATCTGACTCCACCACCACCCCTAGCAGTGCAATCCAGGTACCCTTCACTTTATTAACAAAAACTTGCCCCACTTTTCCTTGAATGCATCTCTTCTCACCTTAAATGCATGCCCCTTTGGTATCAAACATTTCAACCCTGGGAAAGAGATATTGGCTGTCTACTCCATCTCTGCTTCTCGTAATCTTATAAACTTCCGTCAGGTCTCCCCTTAGTCCCTGCCACTCCAGAGAGGAGAACCCAAGTTCGCCCAGCCTCTCCTCACAGTGGATACACTCCAATCCAGGCAGCATCCTGGTGAATCTCTTCTGCACTCTCTCCAAAGTCTCCACATCCATCCTGTAATGGGGTAGCCAAAACTCAATGCAATTCAATACAGGTGGCCCCCATTTTTCAAACATTCGCTTTACGACAGCTCGCTGTTACCAAGGACCTACATTAGTACCTGTTTTCGCTAACCAAAGAGGATTTTCGCTTTTACGGAAAAAAGACGCCCGCTTTATACGTGTGTTTACCCTGAGAAAGACTACCATGACCATGAAGCCTTGTGCGGGCAGTTGTGTGCGCATGCGTGTACGTGCTGATTTTTTTTCTCCAAATCGATTTTGGCTCGCTGTCTTCCTGATTTTGATAAGTGAAACTAAACTGTACATACAATATTTCTACTTTACATAGGGTGTATATTTATCATATCATTCCTGCTTTTACTACATGTTAGTGTTATTTTAGGTTTTGTGTGTTATTTGGTTTGACTTGGTAGGTTATTTTTTGAGTCTGGGAACGCTCAGAAATTTTTCCCATATAAATTAATGGTAATTGCTTCTTCACTTTACGACATTTCGGTTTACAAATGATTTCATAGGAACGCTCTACCTTCAGATTGCGGGGAAAACCTGTAACTTGAATTGGTTACTTCATTTGCAAATTGAAATTGTTAACGTTATTAACATTAAGAAATGGAATAACGTTACTTGTCATAAAAATTTCCTATCCATTCAGGTCCCTCAACTGGGAGAACTCCAATGAATCCACTGCTAAGGATTCTTCATCTCACATTTATTTATTTTGTCATTATTATTATTTATTTCTCTTTGTATTTGCACAGTTTGTTGTCTTTTGCAGACCTGCTGGACTCCCAAGCTGGTGTGGTCTTTCACTGATTCTATTACAGTTATTATGCTGAGTATGTCAGTAAGAAAATCAGTCTCAGGGTTGTATACGGTGACATACATACACTTTGATAATAAATTTACTTTGATATATCAGAGGAAATTGTCTGCTGGAGGAACCGAGCAGGTCGAACAGGATTGCCACAGGGTTTTGACATTTCCTCTCTTCCCCCACAGATGCTGCATCTGCAATCGCCGGTACTTCCAAATCGGAAGAAACACTGGGGCTTTCATACGTATCATTGCAAGGAAGTTTTATTATTGAAGTGCTTCCCATCGTTAGGGAGACTGAGGATCTACCCTGGTCCCAACACAGTGATGCAATCATGGAGGAGGATTAGGAGTTCGAGGAGATTTGGCATGTCACCAAAGACTCCAGACATATGATGGGGAGCACCCTTGACTGGCTGCATCACCGGTCTGGTACGGAGGAGCCTCTGAATAGAATTGTGAAAAACACTGCAGTGGGTTGTAAACTCAGCCAGTGTGCCACTATGAAAGGGTTCATATCCCTACCTGAACCCATAACATTCTCCTCTGCACTCTCTCCACAGCCCACACATTCCAGTTTGGTTTGACCCAGCTAGGATTATGAATCAATGGAATATCTGGAATATTCCCAGCGGAAAACTTGTAACATTCCCTGATCAACTGTCGAGGTCCCCACACTCACCAAGAACAGTTTGGTCATATCCGCCTCTTGTCGGAGGCCCTCGCAGATGCTGGTCAGAAGATGGACCTGGCAGAGAAGCTGGACGTGCTGGGGAAACAGAAGACAAGGCCCTTGTTTAACAGAGGTGACCGTGCCAGGCAGGAAGGTACTGACGTTTGGTTCATTACTGTCTCCTCCAAGAGGACCACAATCTTGTCATGGCTTGCATTCCACGGTGACCTGGAGAGCTATGCTGGCTGGAGTCAGGGCTTCATGTGTTGGTTCAAAGGGTAGAGGTCAGACTAAGAGTGGCCCACAGGGTCAGGGGTTCAGCTCAGGGCTAACAACCCTGACTGGCAAAACAAAACTGTTATGCAAACAACATTAAAGAATCCTTCTACATCTGTATTGGACAGTATTCGTGAGTCTCCACCCAGGACTTGCATGGCTGACAGTGGTGAAATCCAGGTGTAAGCTACTGACATGATGAAGGATGCCCTGAATAGTGCCAGTGATGGAGGACCTTCATTGCTGCCCTAAATGCCAGGGATGTAACTGTCACATTTACCGAGGAACAGTGAAAAGGTCTTTGCTTGAATGCCATCGAGCCAGATCATTCCATAGGCGTGGACATCGAGGGAGTACAGAGGGAAACAGGATGCAAAATATAATGTTTCAAGGAAGTGCAGTGCAGGTAGGCAAATACAAGGTGCACAATGAGATAAAGATGAGCCGTATTTGTCAAGAACATTGAAAGATACAGTGAAATGCGTCATTTGTGTCAACAACTAACAGAGTTTAAGAATGACTGGGGACAGCCTGACAGTGTTTCCAAGCTTCTGGCACCAGCATAGCATAATTTACTAATCCTTTGGAATGTGAGAGGAAAGCAGAGGCCCACGCAGACACACGGAGAAGATACAAACTCCTTGCAGACAGCAGTGGGAATTGAACCCGGGTCACTGGCGTAATGCTACTGCGCCGTCCCCACTAAGCCTTTTAGCGTGTGGGAGGTCTGTTCGAGAGCCTTTAAACAGCAGGATAAAAGCTACCCTTGACCCTGGAGGCACGGGCTTTCAGGCTTTCGTATCTTCTGCCCGATGGGAGCGAGGAGAAGAGAATAGCAGGGGTGGGTGGGGTCTTTGATTCTGCTGGCTGCTTCACTGAGACAGTGAGAAGTGTAGACAGAGTCTGTGGAGGGGAGGCTGGTGACAGTGAAATTGCCTGCAGTCTTGGGCAGAACAGTTACCACTGCATCCAGGTGGGATGGTTCCTGTGGTACATCTGTAACGATTAACGGGGGTCAAAGGAAACGTGCCTTTGCCTCCTGAGGAAGTAGGGGCATTGGTAGCTTTCTAGGCCGTGACATCGATATGGTTGGCCCAGGACAGGTTACTGGTGGTGTCTGGTGAGGGTCATGCTGAATTCCCTCATCTTTCTGAGGAGACTGAGGAAAGCCTTAACCTGGAGGCTCCTGCAGGATCTGGGACTCACTGTGGAGAAGGACACTCAACAGGAACTCCTGAAATGGAAAAGGATTATGTACCTTTTACATTTATATGTATAAGGAATTTGCTGTGATGTGTTGGTCAGGGCACAACATGCAACAAATATAAAATTACGAGAGGTGAAAGGCAGATATGGAATAAAATGTGCATAAATATTTAAATAACAATGTAATTGGCATTATGAAAAGAGGTTTAAAGTGAAGTGACTAGAACACTGGAATAGGAGAACGAAGGGCCTTGGCCTGAAATGTCAACTGTTTATTCATCTCCATAGATGCTGCCTGACCTGCACTCTGTGTGTTACTCTGGATTTCCAGCACCTGCAGAATCTCGTGTTAATGAATATTGCAGGGTCCCGGCAGAAAAGGGGGTTGGGGGACAGTAGGGGGCTGAATAGCCCGCCCTGAGGCACGTAATGTGTGGCAGTGCACATACAGGATGTGCCTGTCTGTGGTCGGATGTGTCTGGGAGGCACACTAACAAAAGATTTTCACTCTGCATGTGACAGTAACACCACAAATACCAGTTTTTCATTGTACCTATCCTTCAGCGTACTAGTGCATGAGACAATAGGGAGAGCGGGGTTTACAGGCGGGAATCAAAATGTAGAATACAGTGTTACAGAGAAATTTGAGAGAGCGAGAAATTTGAGTGAGAAATTTGAGAGAGTGAGAGAAATTAGAGGGAGAGAGAGAATTTGAGAGAGAGCGAAATTTGAGAGAAATCTGAGAGAGAGAAAGGGGGGAAAGGGGGGTAGAGAAAAGATAGGGGCTTGTTTTGCTGCTGTCGTTTTGTCGCTAGTTGTGTTCCGTGTTGTTCTGCTGAGCTTCGTGGGCTTGTTTCGTTGGTACTGGAATGTGTGCAGACACTTGCTGGCTGCTCCCAGCACATCCCTGGGTTGTGCTGGTGTTGAAACAAACGACACATTTCACTGCATGCTTCGATGTGCATGTGACAAATAAATCTGAGTGAATCTGAATCAGATACACAGAGAAATTGCAAGGGCCATTCCAAAGTAGACGGACAGATCAGGAGTTCAACTTTACCATACAGCAAGTCTGATCAATACAGCGCGTCCTTGAGCTGGTGGTACGTGCGTCTGCCCGATGGGAGGAACCTGATTCAGATTCGGATTTCGATGCTGAGTGAGGACAGCGAGTCAGTCGGGGTTTACGTCGGGAGGGAGTGTACCAGTTGGGGATGGGTCACTGGGTGCGAGCTGGGTGCAGATGGGAGCCTGTTCCCCCCCGCCCCCACAGTTACCTGCTGCATTTGCTGCTGCAGCTGAAGCTTCTGCACTGGGTCCAGACTCAGGGTCTCGGGCTCCTGGCTGCTGCCGGCCGCCCCTTTGGCCTCGGTGGCTGTCGCCTGCCGCTTAGCCTTGCGTTGCCGCAGCTGCTCGATCTGCGCCTTGACCGTACGGTGCTGCTCCGTCAGGATGTTCGCCAGCGGCTCCTCAAACCTGCAGCGGCAACAACAGACCATAGCTGCTGGGCAGTGAGTTTGGGCATTTGCCCCAAGCCACAGGTCCCAGAGAATACCATAGGGGAGAGGGTGTAAGGGGGGGGGGGGGTGTACAGTGGGGAGGACACACAGAGGAGGGGTGACGTACAGAGGGGTGGGTGTACAGGGGGGGTTGTGGTGTACAGAGGGGGAGTCACAGAAGGTTAACCAGACAAATCCACATTCCGACTGAACAAGTCAAACACAGATCTCGAGTGTCACTCGTGGCATCAGCGCACTCCGCAACCATCGGCCTCAGAATGGGCGGAGAAACCACAGGTGACACGAGCTATTTCTCTGCCTCCTCACCCAAACAGCAGCGGCTGGGGCTGTGACCGTGCTGTCCCATAGTAAAGGAGGTGACGCTCACCAAAATCAGTACCACTCCTCCTCTCAGGGAACGGCCTTCACAGCAGAGGCGAGAAGCGGAGAGTGGGGTCAGTTGGGAGGGGGGAACAGAGGGCAGGGTGAGTTTGCGGGCCAGAGAGTCGGGGTGGGACGGAGGGGACATGAGGCGAGGCAGGGAAGGAGAGGGCCCGAGGCCAGGAAGGGGGGAACGCCAGGCAAGGCGAGGCAGGGGGAGGGGGGAACGTGAGGAGAGGAAGGAGAAGATGTGAGGCAAGGCCAGGAGGGGGCAGGAAACAGAATAAGGAACAGGTTTGTTCATTTGTTCGTTAGACTTAACAGCTCCTACTACTCATACCGGATATATAGTCCCATGAAACACATACATGAACAACAGCATGCCGCACTGCGCACCGTGTGGATCGGGCATGGTGCCTCTGAAGATTTGGGAGTTCGGGCTTACCGCAGTGCCTGGGGTGTATTGAAGGTACTGAGAACCTGCTCCTTTACGTCGTCTTCTGGTACCTCCTCCTCCACGTCTGGCACTCCCATCTCGTCCTGAAACTATCGAGCAGGAGAGAATAGTCAAGGACACAGCTCAACATTGAGGCAGAGTCAGACCAGTGCAGAACCATGCCCCTCCAGCCCACACAGATTTCTACCTCACACTGTCCAGTTTTACCACGTTTGGCTCACTTCCCTCCAAACCTTTCCCATCCACGTTCTTATCCAAACGCATTTTAAATGTAAGTTGTACCTGCCTCAACCACCTCCTCTATACAGATCACTCTCTGTGTGAAAAGATTGTAAATCTATTCCCCCACACCACAAATATGTGCCCTCCAGTTCTGGACTCCCCAAACCTGGTAAAAGACTGGGCACCCATCCCTCCATCCTCCACAACCGGAACTTCCCAGTGCCCAAACGTTTTAATTCAGATTCCCATTCCAGTTCTGAAATGTTGATCAATGGCTTCTTCTTGTCCCAAGATGAGGCCACCCTCAGGGTGGAGGAGCAACACCTTATATTCCATCTGGGTAGCCTCCAACCTGATGGCATGAATATCTATTTGTCATTCTGATGCCAAAAAAAATCCCCCTTCCCCTATTCACCACTCTCACCTTTTAACTCTTCTCCTCACCTGCTTATCACCTCCCCTGGGTCTCCTCCTCCTTCCCTTTCTCCTATCGTCCTCTCCTATCAGACTCCTTCCTCTCCAGCCCTTTACCTTTCTCACCCACCTGACTTCACCTATCACCTTCCTGCAAGCTTCCTTCCCCTCCCCACACCCTTTCCTTTTATGCTGGCATTTTCCCCCTTCCTTCTCAGTCTGAAGAAGCGTCTCGGCCCAAAACATTGACTGTTTATTCGTTTCCATAGATGCTGCCTGGCTGGCTCCATCTGCCCTCATCTCCACCTGCATCTGTCTGTCTCCCCTTGCGTCTGTCTGTCTGGGTACCCATACCCTGGGATAAAGATGGCCAAAGCTAGCAATCAGGTTTAGGCAAGAGGAGAGAGATTTAATAGGAACCTAAGGGACAACGGTTTCACCGAGAGGGTGATCAGTTTGTGGAATGAAGTGGTTGAGGCAGGACCATTAACATTTACAACATTTGGACAGGGTCACGGATAGGAAAGGTTTAGAGGTATATAGGGACCAAATGCAAGCAAATGGGACTAGCTTTGATGGACACCCTGGCTGGCACAGTTCAGTTGGGCTGAAAGGCCTGTTTCCATGCTGCGTCTCTAGGAGGATATTCCAGCTCGCTTCCCTGGTCCGTTCAAACAGGTACAGGTACACAAAGAGGAAATAGGGGAATGTGGGCCAAATGCAAGCAAATGAGACTCGCTTGGTTAGCATCGACTAGTTGGGCCCAAGGGCCTGTTTCTGTACTGTATGACTAATCACACACCACTCATTACTCAAATTCATTCAGAGTACTGGGAAGGCTTCATTGCATTGAACAAGAAATGGCAGGAACCTTAGGAGCATTAATTAACAGATTCAAGATTATTTAATATCATTTCCAGTACACAAGTGCAGAAGAGAATAAAGTGATTGTTACTCTGGATCTGATGCAGCACAAAAGAACTCAACTGGATAACTCACTTAAACACAATAAATGAAAAAATGCATCTATACATTGATTGTATATCCACAGAAATATCTGTACATATGGGAGCTCTGACAGGAAATGATAAAGCAGTGACGGAGGGGGTGTGGAGGGGAGTGTTAGTGGGTGGCGTGGGTTAAGTAACTGTTTATAAATCTGGTGGTCCTGGTGTGCATGTTACGTAGCCTCCTTCCTGATATGAGTGGGACAAACAGTACACATGCAGGGTGAATGGGGTCCTTTTCCAGCACTTTCCAGCACAGATGTTGCAGCTGTATAGAACTTTGGTTCAGCCACGTTTGGAGTCGGTTCCGCTCACCCCATTACAGAAAGGATGAGGCAACTTCAGGGAGGGTACAGAAAAGGTTCATCGCAATTAGAGGGAAAGGTTGAATAGGTTATACCTTATACTTGACTTTATTGTCACCAAACAATTGATACTAGAGCGTACAATCATCACTGCGATATTAGGACTTAATTCCCTGGAGCCGCAGGTGAGGTATTCAAAACTGTGAGGGGTACAGACTGGGTAAACATAAGCAGGTTTTTTCACCTGACACTGGGTAAATGTAGAGGTCATAGATTAAGGGGAATCTGATGAGGAACTTGCTGACTCAGAGGATGGTGAAAGTGTGGAATGAATTGTCAGAGGAAGAGGAGGATGCAAGATCAATTGTAACGTTTAAAAATTTGGTTAGACACTGTATGCGTGTGGAGGGGGGTTGTCCAGGTGCAGGTAGATGGAACCAGGGAGAAAGCCAGGTTGGCACAGTCTAGATGGGCTGAAGGGCTTTCTGAGCTCTAGTGCTCTGCGACTGCCAGTAAAAAATCATCGAGAAGATCACTGGGGTCTCCCCCCGCCCCATTCGCGACATTTACTGGGAGTGTTGCAGACAAAAGGTCCGAGCGTTGTTAAATATCCCTACCGCCCATTCCACCATCTCCTTGACCCACTGCCGTCAGGAAGGAGGTACAGGAGCATCCGGACTGGCTAATCCCTCAGTCTGTGAGACTAATGAATACCCTGCCCCCACTGAGGTCTCATCACTAGAACAGCGAGCTATTAACTGTTTATGTGTTCTTTTATTTTATTAACATTATTAACATACTGTATATGTGGTAATATTTTGGTTTTTGTGCTGTGTGTGATACATGTTTTGTTTATGAACCATGGTCCAGAGCAATGTTCAGTCAGATGACACTGGCTCTATGCCCAGTGTGATGAAGGCAAGCGTCCCCTGCTCTCAGGGAGCTAGGCGTTTAGACGCTCCAGTCTCCATGTTCATTAACACTGATCCTCCAAGTGGCAAGCGTCCCCTGCTCTCAGGGAGCTAGGCGTTTAGACGCTCCAGTCTCCATGTTCATTAACACTGATCCTCCAAGTGGCAAGCGTCCCCTGCTCTCAGGGAGCTAGGCGTTTAGACGCTCCAGTCTCCATGTTCATTAACACTGATCCTCCAAGTGGCAAGCTTCCCCTGCTCTCGGGGAGCTAGGCGTTTAGACGCTCCAGTCTCCATGTTCATTAACACTGATCCTCCAAGTGGCAAGCGTCCCCTGCTCTCAGGGAGCTAGGCGTTTAGACGCTCCAGTCTCCATGTTCATTAACACTGATCCTCCAAGTGGCAAGCGTCCCCTGCTCTCGGGGAGCTAGGCGTTTAGACGCTCCAGTCTCCATGTTCATTAACACTGCTTGGGTGCTGTGGCCAGACATGGTGTAAGAATAAAATAAAAGCAGACAAAGGGGACAGTACAGTAGAGCCGCTGCCTCTGTCCACTGCTGGAAGGTGGATCACACTCTGTACTGTCAAGTCATCGATCAGTGTCAGGGAAAGACAGCAGTGGATAATGCCGGGAAGGAAAACGGCAGGACAGTGGATAATGCCGGGAAGGAAAACGGCAGGACAGTGGATAATGCCGGGAAGGAAAACGGCAGGACAGTGGATAATGCCGGGAAGGAAAACGGCAGGACAGTGGATAATGCCGGGAAGGAAAACGGCAGGACAGTGGATAATGCCGGGAAGGAAAACGGCAGGACAGTGGATAATGCCGGGAAGGAAAACGGCAGGACAGTGGATAATGCCGGGAAGGAAAACGGCAGGACAGTGGATAATGCCGGGAAGGAAAACGGCAGGACAGTGGATAATGCCGGGAAGGAAAACGGCAGGACAGTGGATAATGCCGGGAAGGAAAACAGCAGGACACCAGAGACAGAGAGGTAGGCTTCATAACTCACCGTCTCAAAGAGCTCCTCCATCAGTTCGTTCACTTCCTTCTCTGGGGAGACACAAAGAAAGTGAGTCGTTATGGATTTCCTCAGGTCTCAATCCTGACTGAGTTCCCAAATCTGATCCAGATTTACTAGTGCCTAGCCTGCTGTGTTCTACCAGCATTTTGTGTGTGTTGTTGTCCAGATTTATTAGCACTGACTTGGAGAACGTGAAATTTGTGTTGAATTGTGGTAGCAGTAGAGTGCAAAGGCAATAAATATTAAAGATTAACATTAGCTTTATTTGTCAAATGTACATCGACAGAGTGAAATGCATCGTTCGTGTCAACTACCAACAGAGCCCAAGGATACGCTGGGGACAATCCGTTTCTGTCACCAAGTTTCCAGCATGCCCATAACTCACTAACCCTAACTGTACGGCTTTGGAACGTGGAGGAAACCGGAGTACCCGGAGGAAACCCACACAGTCGCGGGGAGAGTGTGTGAACTCCTTACAGACAGCAGTGTGAATTGAACCCAGGTCGCTGGCACTACACTATACAACCACAGAAATAAATAACTAGTACAATAAAATGGATAATGAGGTAGTCTGGTGGTGGAGAGTTGAGAGCTGTTCTTGAATCTTTGGAGTGTGGTTCCTCAGGTTCCTGTACCTCCTGTCCAATGAAGTAACAAGATGAAGGCATGTCATGGATGATATTTTTTTTTGCCTGGGATTGATAGGGCCGGACAATCGAGGAATCCCAGGACAGGGAAGTTGGAAAGGAAGGAGCAGGTGAAGGATCTGTTGAATGGTGGAGTAGAATGAGGGGGCAAATGTGTTCCTGCAGGGTATAGTTCAGATGTTCCAGTAGGGCAGTGTGCTGGAGAGCTAGTACATGGAAGGGCTGAGTGGACTCCTCACGCACTGTATTATTCCAATGCTCCAGCTAAGGAACTGCCCCTCAAGCTCAAACTACAGTGCAGATTTACACTGTATCTCCCACATACGACAGTTATAAACCAATACCAATCTTAAAAAAGCAGCACCCACCATTAGGGACCCTCGCCATCCAGGACATGGCTACATTCAGGGAGGAGGTACAGGAGCCTGAAGACCCACACTCAATGCTTCAGGCGCAGCTTCTTCCCCTCTGCCATCAGATTTCTGAACACCCCATGAACACCACCTCCCTATTCCTCTTTTGCCCCAGTTATTTTTAATGTGTTATGTATTGCAGTGCCACAAAACAACAAAGCCTACCATTTATGTCAGTGACAATACACCCGATTCTGGTCTTTCCCTTAGACACAGGACTCAAAATTGCTCACAATACCCCCAGTGTGGTCTGACCAGCACTTTATAAAAGTGAGGAGATACTGCTGGGGCTTCACAATCCCGTCTCGTCTGAATAAACGCCCACCAACGTTCTCGCCCACCGGTGTTACCTTGAGGGGCTCCCCACCCACAGAAATCACAGGAAAGTGCTCGCGCCCACACCCAGCAGCTACGTACTGGTGATCTGCACGGCTCGGTCATTCCGGAAGTCCTCCATGTCCGGCTCGTCTAGGTCCTCCAAGAAGTTATATTCGGGATCATCCTCATCATCTGGGAGTTGGGGGTGCAGGGAGGTAAATTGTGAAAGTTAGCAGGGCGATGCGAACCGAGGGTGAAGGGAAGGAAAGGATTGGATATATTTCAATATACACTTTAATTCCTTGTCATCCTTCAGCCTCATCACTGTGTGGTGTTCCCTCCCGAAACACAGTACTTACTTCCTTCAATCAACCCTTCCCATGGTGCTTAGCCTCCTGTTCACTGCCCTCCCTCCTACGGTGCTCCCTTTCCACTGCCCCCTCCTGCAGCGTGCCGCTCCCTCCCCTTTCAGCCACCCCTCCCGCAACAACGTGCTCCCTCCTCAGACCTACAGCTTTAGCGTTGCCCTTTGTTTAGAAATAACGCACAATAACAGGCCCTTTTCAGCCCAACATCTGATGTGACCGATTAACCTACTGACCCATATTTGGAATGCGGGAGGAAATCCATGCGGTCATGGGGAGAACGTACAAACTCCTCACAGACAGCGGTAGAATTGAAGTCAAATCGCTGCCCTGGTCATAGTGTTACTCTAACCACTATGCCACCATGCAACCCAAGTTCTCCTGGAGCGACAACCTCGAGGCAGCAGGTGAACGCCCTCGCCTGGCCCCGTGCTCCCGTCAGCTCACCTTCGAAGTCCAGGTCATTCATCACAGCCTTCATCCAGGTCTGCCAGTACACATCCTCCTGTGCTCCCGGTTCGTACATGTCCGCCGTGATGTCCGGCGCCTTCAGCTCCGCCTCCAGCAGCCCCAGCGACACGTTGGTGAGTGGCCATTTCGAGCGGGTGCGGGAGGCGATCAGTGACTCGTCGAAGCTCTGCAGGCAGGGAGAGGGCGTCAGTAGCTGTTTCCAAACGCTAACATGATGCTGCCACCCCTCTCACTTACCAACCCTCCTCCACAGCAAAAGTAGCGGAGGAACACAGCATGTCAGGCAGCATCTACGGCAGTGAATAAACAGTCGAATGTTCAGGCCAAGATCCTTCGTCAGGACTGGAAAGGAAGGGGGAAGATGCCAGAATACAAGTTGGGGGGGAGGGGGAGGGGAAGAAGGATAGCACCGGACACCAGGCCCCACCTCCTGAGAATCCCGGCAAGGCCGACAGGGGGATTCACTTTATGTGTCACATTTACATCCAAACATTCAGCGAAATGTATCATTTTGTGTCAACAACCAACAGAGTTTGAGAGGATGTGTTGGAGGACAGCCTGCAAGTGTTGCCACGTTTCTGGTGCCAACATAGCATGCCCACAATCCACTAACCCTAACATCTTTAGACTGTGGGAGGAAACACGGAGAACGTACAAACTCCCTACAGACAGCGCCGCGATTTGAACCCTGATCCTCCAGAACGTGGGAAGAAACCAGAGCAGGCGGGGATGAGGAAAATGTGATCATCGGGCACTTACACTGGCGACCCTCTTTGGGACTTAGATCGTGCAGGCAAGATCCAGCACTCCCTCCTCTCTAATCCCCCCACCACTCCTCGAGGTTCCTTCCCGGAAACTCTCCTGGGGCAGGGGGAGCAAGCAGAGGGTCCCAGGTCCATCAGTATAATCACTGCCCAATCCCCAAATCCCTGCAATAAACTCCGACAAGAATTGCATTTGTATAGCACCGTTGTAGTCACTATGAAGCCCACATCACCAGGATCTAAAATAGCGGTTTCCCTTCAACCACTCGCATCTTGAACCAACCCGCATCACCCTCATCATTGCCTCAGGGTTACCACCTCGCCCTACAAAGGACAGGGGGTGATGTTGTTCTAATTCTGTTCTGTTTTGCATAATGTTTTTCCAGGGTGCGTCTGATGCTTCGTGCCGCAAGCACGTCTTTCATTGCACGTGTACACACCATAAACATTCAAAAACATCCCTGAGCTAATTCCACAAGAATCCTACCAATCAATTCTGCCACCTTCTACCCACTTCCTTTCTCGTCCTGATGAAGGGTCCCAGCCCGAAACATTGTCTGTTTATTCCCCTCCGTAGACGCTGCCTGACCTGCTGAGATCCTCCAGTGTTTTGTGTGAGTTGGTCACCAATCAAAAATGCGCCAGAGAAAACTGAACAAGCTGGGTCAACAACTGAAGCAGCACCTAAACAGAGGTCTCTGGAATAGCCAATTCAGGGCATCGTTCCTCCTTCAGGACCTGAGGGGAATGAAACCAGGAGAATTTGTTTCACTCAGAAGGTGATGAAGTTTGGGGAATCTCCAACCACAGAAGGTCAAGTCAATGAGCATTCAAGGAGGGTGCAGATAGGTTTCTAGATCAAAAGACATCCAGGGACATGCGGAGAGAGGAGGGATGAGAACCCTGTGATCATGTGAAACAACACCACAGGCGGTAAGAGCTGAGTGGCTTGCTCCTGTTCTTTTTCTAGGTAAAACTCTCTGGCCTATACTGGTTCCAATACTTTGTCCCATCAGAGATTCGATTAAATGTACAAGGTTAACCAGAGAATGGATGATCAGCCCGTGTGCCTGTGAGATGAATTCGGTCTCCACCCCACCCCGGTACCTGATAGGAGTCCAGGCAGGTCTCGTTCAATGCCAGCTCCTCGTCCACCGTATAGAGCTTCTTCATGAAGGTGCTATCCTTGCTGGCCATCAGCTTGGCCGCGGGTGGCAGTGGGGGTGGCCCCATGGGCATCACCTCCACACTGAGGTGCCTCACAGCTGGGCTGCTCCCCTCCACCTTCTCCTCTTCATGTGGCTGCTGGGGAACACAAGAGCAACAGAGCAACTAAAGCGGCAGAGACCCTGTCCCCAACCACACTCACAGACATGAATATAAGCACTCGCTTCTTATCCTGGCAGGGCTGTAGAAGAATAGAAACATGACACACTGAAAGAGGCCACTCAGCCCATCGAATTTCTGCACTCCACCAATCACTCTTTTCCCACTTTATTGGCGACTTTCGAAAGTCAAAGTAAATTTATTATCGAAGTACATAAATGTCACCAAATACAGCTCTAAGATTACAGAAAAATTGAGATACAATACAATTTATGAAAGACTATATAAAAACTAAAAACTAATTCGCAAAAGAAGACAAAAATTGTGCAAAATAAATTCAAAAAATAATTAAATAATGCTGAGGTGAGTTGTCGAGTCAGTGAAGTCAGTTCAGTGTAGTGTTCAGCAAAGTTGTCCATGCCAGTTCAGGAGCCTGATATTTGAAAGGCAATAACTGTTCTGAACCTGGTGGTGTGGGACCCAAGGCTCCTGTACCTCCTTCCAATAGACTTTCTGTAGACTTTATTTCCAAATATTCACCCAGTTTCCAATTTAACTCCAAACCCTAAAGCCTGCCTGTTGTGACTCATTTAATGATCGCCATATGCCTTTGCCCTCTGGTTCACAACTCCCCAGTCTCTGTTTTTACCCACCGTCGATTTAAACACCTACTGTCATCAGACAGCACGGAAAAAGTGTTGGAGAGACGCAGCAAGTCCCATTTCAATTCAACTTCCCATTCTGATATCTCAGTCCACAGCTTCCTCCACTGCACAAGGAAGCCAAACCCAGGTTGGATGAGCTACAGTTTATGACATAGTCTCCAACTTGATGGCATTAACATTGATTTCTCCAACTCCTGGTAATTTCTCTCCCTTTTCCCTCTCTTTTTCCATTCCCTATTTTGGTCATCCCCTCTCTCTTTCTACCTGTCCATCACCTCCCTCTGGTTTCCTCTCCTCCTTCCATTTCTCCCATGTTCCACTGTCTTGTCCTGTCTGATTGCTTCTTCAACCCTTTACCCCTTCCACCTATTCCCTCCCAGCTTCCTACTTCATCAGCACTCCCCCATCCTACTCTTTCACCTGGTCTCACCTATCTCTGCCAGCAAGCACTCCTCCCCGTCCCACCTTCTTATTCTGGCCTCTTCATTCTTCCTCTCCAGTTCTGATGAAGGGTCTCACTCCAAAATGTCGACTGTTTATTCCCCTCTGTAGATGCTGACTGACCTGCTGAGTTCCTCCAGCGTTTTGTGTGTGTTGTTCAATATTTCCAGGATCTGCAGGATGGAAACAGGCCCTTTGCCCAACTCGCCCCTGCAAACCAAGATGCCTGTGTCAAATCCCTCTAAAATTTTCCTCACAAATTGTCTATTTGACCCACCTCTGCAACTTGCTCTGACAGTTCATTCCATAAACATATCGCCCTCTGTTTGAAGAAGCTGTCCCTCTGGTCCGTTTTAAATTTTTCCTCCCCTCACATTAAGCCTATGCCTATTAGTTCTATTCCCATTCCCTGAGACAAACACTGTATGCATTCACCCCTCGTGAATCTATCCACCCCTCAAGTTCCCTACGCTGCAAGGAAGAAAATGCTAGCTGACCAACCTCTCGTTATAACTCAGTCCCTTCAGCCCCCGCCACGTCCTCATATATCTTCTCTGTCTTTTTTTCCAGCGTAACACATCTTCCCTGTGACAGGATGACTAAAACTGTATGCCACACTCCAGCTTTGCTCCCTTGAAGGGATGATACCCTGTTTAACAGCTGAGCATCGAGGGTAAAAGAATGAGGGAACAGGAAGAGAAAGGGACTGGGTGGGAGGGAAACAGCAACAGCTGTGGGGAAATTGTCTGCTACTGTGCTCGTGGGCACTTTGCAGGGTACCCCACTCACCTCAACTGGAGAGGCACCCTCAACCACCTCCAGTACCTCGGGCACATCCTGGGTCAACTTCGGTCGACGGCCAGCGGAGGGAGAGCAGATAGCGCTCTCGTTGTCGCTCTCCAGGAAGCTCTGCAGATTGGAGAAACTCTGTTAGGGGGTGCGGCAAAGAGAACACGTACAACTCCAGAGTTGCAGCCTGTGATTCCTGAAGGAGCAGGGGCGCGAGAGCAAAGGGTGACGCATGGGAGAGGGGCCAGGGTGAGAGAGGGAGGGAGGGAGGGAGGGAGAGAGGGACGGGGGAGGGGAGACACAAAGTGATTGAAAGCACGTAACACCAGGTTCGAGGACAGTTTCCACCCTGCTATTATAACACTATTCTCTAGTACGATAAGATGGGCTCTTGACTTCACAATCCACCTTGTTATGGTCCTTGCACCTTACTGGCTGCCTGCACTGTAACATTTTTTCCTGCATTCTGTTATTGTTTGTCCCTTGTGCTACAACAACGTACGGGCTTAATGAATAATCTGTATGGAATTCATGCAAAACTAAGTTTTTCACTGTACCTCTGTGCATGACCATAATAAAGCTCTTGGAAGCTTGATATAGATCTTGTAGCTCTTGAGCCTTACTGTCTGCCTGTACGGCACTTTCTCTGTAGCTGTAACACCTTATCACACACGTTTTCTTCCTTTTGTACTACCTCAATGTACGTACACCTGCCATGAACTGACTGCATGATACACAGACAGAAAGCTTTGCCCTGCTGCTCAGTACGTGCACAATAGCCAATTACCAGCAAACATCAATGCCACGCACCGACACCTCGATGTAGGTGCTGAACGGGAGTGCATACCTCTTCCGCAGTCTCATCTTCCTCCTCTTCCTCGGGCTTGTATTCTTCATCAGACGAGTCTTCTTCCTCCAGAGGGATGTCGATAAATAGGGGAGCCTGCAACACAAGTCATTGTCATTCGAAGTAAATTTATTATCAAAGCACATATAGGTTATCATATACAACCCTGAGATTGATTTTTATGTGAGCAAACACAGTACAATAGAATTGATGAAAGACGGCACCCAACATGATGGGCAAATAACCAGTGTGCAAAGTAAAACATAAACGGAGCAAATACAAAAAATAAGCAATAAATATCGAGCATATGAGATGAAACCCTTGAAATTGAGTCCATAGGTTGTGGGAACAGTTCAGTGTTGGGTGAGTGAAGTTATCCCCTCTGGTTCAAGAGCCTGATGTTTGGAGGTAATAACTGTTCCTGGGAATCCTGTACCCTCTTCCTGATGAGGGCATGGCCGGGGAGGTGGGGATCCTCGATGGCAGATGCTGCTTTCCTGTGCCAATACTCAGTGTAGATGTGCTCAACGGTGGGGAGGGTTTGACCCGTGATGGACTGGGCCATATCCACTACTTTTTGTAGGTTTTCCGTAAAATGGCCTTGGTGTTTCCATGCCAGGTCGTGATTGTGTGGGGAGCACTCGGTCTCTCTGATAGACAATAGGTGCAGGAGTAGGCCATTCAGCCCTTCGAGCCAGCACTGCCAATGTGATCATGGCTGATCATCCACAATCAGTACCCCGTTCCTGCCTTCTCCCCATATCCCTTGACTCCGCTAGCTTTAACAGCTCTATCTAACTCTTTCTTGAAAGCATCCAGAGAATTGGCCTCCACTGCCTTCTGAGGCAGAGCATTCCATAGATCCACAACTCTCTGGGTGAAAAAGTTTTTCCTCAACTCTGTACAATCTCTCTGATAGATAGGAGTTACCCCCATTCAGCAGCCCAACTCAAATGCCGTCCTGACCCCTCAGCATTAAACACAAGTTTGATCCCTGTGATGCCCAGTGAGGTCAGGCTATAGGGTAATGCAGAATAGTGCCACCAAGTGGTGAGAAGACAACGTTTGACGCACTGGTCTTCAGTCTGGACACTGCAGAGGATCGGAAACAGTTGCAGGAAGTTGTAAACTCGGCCATCTTAATCGTGGGCACTAGCCTTCCATGCCCTCTTCTCATTACTACCATTAGGGAGGGAGAAGGTACAGGAGGCTGAAGACCAACACTCCACATTTCAGGAATGGCATCAGGCCATCTGCCATTAGATACATGAATGGTCCATAAATAATAACTCACTAATCCTCGTTTGCACCATTTATTATGCTAACATTGTAATTTCTTTACATCTTGAACTACACTGCTGCCACAAAGCAACAGATTTCACAACCTATAAGGGCAAACCTGGAGTTTTCTGTCGGGTTTTGGTTACCCTGCTATAGGAAAGACATCAATAAACTGGAAAGAGTGCAAACACATACAGTTATAGGAAGAGGCTGGGCAGGCTAGTGCTTTATTGCTTGGAACGCAGGAGATCGAGGAGTGATCTTATTGAGGTGTATAAAATCATTGATAGGATGAATGCACGCAGTCTCTTTCCCAGGGTTAGCATACCAAAAACTAGAGGGCACAGGTTTCAGATGAAAGGGGAGAGATATTTATGTAAAATTTTCGTAAGGCCACATGTAAAATATTGCGCTCAGCTTTGGTCATCCAGTTGGAGGAAAATTGGAAAGAATGCAGAAAGGATTAATGACAATGCTGCCACAGCACACAGGACTGAGTTATAGAGAGAGGCTAAGCGGCTTAGGCCTTTGCTCACTGGAGTGCAGGAGACTGAAAGATGATCTTACATAAAATTATGAAGGGCATAGATAGGATGAATGCACACAGTTTTCCCAGGATTATGGGAACTAGAGAATTAGGTAAGAGGGAAAAATTTAAAGGGGACCTAGGGAGCAACCTCTTCATGCCAAGGTCCGTGGGTAGGTGGAACTTCATGCCAGGGGAAGTGGTTAAGGCAGGTACAATAATAACATTTGAAAGGCCCTTGGACTGGAACAAGATGAATTAGACGGACGTGCAGCAAATGAGAACAGATTAGATTGCTGCCTGGGTTGGGGCGCCACAGTAACGTAGCAGTCAGCCAGACGCTATGACAGCTCGAAACTTCAGAGTTCAACTCCAGCATCCAAAGTTTGTACCCATGTGCGCGTGGGTTTCCTCTGGGTGCTCTGGTTTCCTCCCACAGTCCCAAGATGTACCAGCTAGTAAGTTAATTGGTCATTGAAAATTGTCCTATGATTAGGGTTAAATTGTGGGACTGCTAGCCGGTGTGGCTGTAAACAAATAGCCGGTTCTTTGCCGGAATGGGACCTGCTCTCAGGGTTCCACAATCGGCCGCTATTCGGCAAGCCAAAGTCTCAGCCCAAGATCTCGGCACGGATTCAGAAGCCTGGGATCTCAAGTAACTGCAGACGGGCAAATCCAGGGTCGGTGTTGCCACAGGAGACCCGTGTGTCATTGGGGGAGTCGGAACATCTGCTGTGTGCCTGGGGACCCGGGTCCTTGTGATCTCCAGGCACAGAGCTCGAGAAAAGTGATGTAACGGACTTTTAACATCGTAAACCAGCGAGCTGTTTGTTACCTGTCCCGCTCGTTGGAAAATGGAGTCACCTCTTTCTCCCTTATTAGGGGAGAGAGAGCCTGCAGCATGTCGAATTATCGTAGTATCGATGTAGTCTTTGGGGTAACTGCAAGTCTGTGTCTTTGCTCACGTTTGAGTGCTGGCAGCGGGTGCGCTTTACTTTTGCCGGTGGGGGCAGGGGGATTGTTGCTTGCTGCCGCTTACACGCTGGAGGGGGACTTCGGGGTTCTCACATTTAACAGTTGTTCATTCTTTGGGGCACTCCTCTGCTTTCGTGGATGTTTGCAAAGAAAAAGAATTTCAGAATGTATACTGTATACATTTCTCCGACACTACCTTTGAACCTTTGTTTCCCTGCTGTGCATTTAGCTTAAAGGATCAGCAGGCATGGGGGGGGGTTAGAATGCCCTAACCCTGCATCTTACATCGATCACCCAACCCCTGCATGTGAGCAACTCCTCTACCCCAAACAGCAGGCAGCTTGAGCAAGCACCCAGGGAGTTGGCAGCTTCGTCCTTTCCTTCTGTTACATTCTAAGGCTGCAGCCAACATCAAAAAGTTTCACAAACCTTGGATTCTTTCTCCTTCTTCACTGGGGATATATTCCACGTTGGAGGAACCTGCAGAAAGTTAATGACAAACCAGTGACTGCCTCTCACGCGGCTGGGCACTGAGGTTTATATACTCAATCTCTCTTCTGACTCTCTCGCCCAAGGGCATCAGCTCTCACCTGCTCCTCACCCCCCTGGTGCAGCATCTTCCCCCGTCAGCCCTGAGCAGTGACGAGCAGCGGAGTGAAGATTAGCTTTATTGGCCAGATGTACAGTGAAATGTATCGTTTGTGTCAATGTCCAACACAGGGGCAGCCTGCAAGATCAGCACGCTCCCAGTGTCTTCTAATCCAGGGATATGAAAACCAGACTCACTGGGATCTGACCCAGGGATGCAGAGACCAAAATGGTGTACATTTCTCCCACTGTGGTCTTGCCAAGGAATACGGAGACTGGAGCTGTGTATGGCTCTCACAGTGAGGTCTAAACAAGGGGATGATGGCATCCGTCTGTCTCGAGGCCTGGGTGGAAAGTACGGAGATCCAGTCGTCAAGATCCCCCTTTCGGCCTCGCCAGTGCAGTCCAGAGGAAAGCGGAGCTGCCGGAAGGATGTTCAATGACATCCAGCCACCTTAGGGGCTCCACTCCGGATATTCTGTCTGGGTTTGCTCCCGTAGCTTTCACCTCCCCTGAGGCTGCCCACAAAGCAGTGCAGGGATCTGGTTCACGAGCACTTGTGCAGAACTGAGCACTGTGGTCTAACCTAAGGATGTGGAGACTAGAACTGTGTCCCAGTGAAAATTCAATACAAGTACTTCTCTGCTTTTCAAATTCATCCCTCTGGGAATGAAGCCCAGTGCTCGTAATTAACAACCTGTGTCGCTACAGCTCGAGTTCTCACGCCATTAGATTCTCCCCCATTTAGATTCCAGTTTCCAACTCCCCCACCCCTTATCGTATAAAGCTCCTGGCTCTCATGATCTCTGCATGACTAACAGAGCAGTTGTCAGCCTGAACTCACCACTCCCTTCTCCACAACCTCCTTGAGTTTGGAGCGAGTCATCTTGGGCTCCTGAAAAGATAAAGCCATGGGGTTAGAATTATTATATATGATTTAGGGCGCTGCAGGAGTGTAGCAGTTAAGTGTAACACTATTACAACTAGGGGTGTCGGAGTTCGAGGTTCAATCCCAGGGCTTCCTGTAAGAAAGTTTGTGTGTTCTTCCCATGAGTATGTGGGTTTCCTCCAGGTGCTCTGGTTTCCTTCCATATTCCAAAGACACACTGGTTAGTAGGTTAACTGGTCATTGCACATTGTCCTGTGAGTAGGCTGGGCTTAAAATAGCTGGACTGCTGGATAGTGCGGCTCACTGGGCTGGAAGGGCCAGTTCCATGCGGAATCTCTAAATAAAGAATAAAAAATATCTCGCACACCGAGAGCGCCACTACCCCCTCACTGTCCCATCCCCGAGAGCCCCACGGCCCTCTCTCCAAGAGCCAGCTGGACACAGCAAATCCAAGAGTTGTACCAGGGAAACTGGAGTGCAGAGACAGGAATTATAAGGAGTATCTGATGGCTCTGGGCCTGAGTTTAGAAGGATGAGGAAGGGTGGGAGATGATCTCATTGAAACCTACGGAATACTGAAAGGCATAGATAGAGTAGATGTGGAAAGGATGTTTCCTATAGTGGGGGTGTCTAGTACCAAAGAGAAAAAACTCAGAATAAAGGATGTCCCTTTAGAACAGAGATGATGAATTTCTTTAGCCAGAGGATGATGGATCTATGGAATTCATTGCCACAGGTGACTGTGGAAGCCAAACTATTGAGTACATTTTAAGATATGATGGTTGATTAGTAAGAGTGTCAAAGGTTACAGGGAGAAGGAGCTGAGAGGAAAACTGTTTCAGGCCTGATTGGATGATGGGGCAGAATGGATGGGACACCTAGACAATTAAGCCATTCAAGTCCAACAGTCAGTGCCTGTAGAGTCCACGTACAAGAAACGAGCGCGTGACAAACATTCAGAGACTCACAAACATGTGCTGCTGCTCGGTGTCGTTTATCGCTGCCTTCATCATCGCCACTACGTGTTCATTGGTGATCACCTCCTGCTCGGGGTAAGAGAAGAGACACAGAATCATCTCCTGCCTGCCCAGACTCCAACTGGAGGATAGTTCCTGTATCCTCGCCCTAAGATCCCTTGTACTCACCACCCACCACTCCAACCCTTGCTGCTTCCATGGCCATACACCGTGATGGCCTCCAGAACCCTCTCTACAGCAGAGCAACCAGAACTGCACTCAGTACTCCAAGCGTAGCCTTACCAACACCCAGTACAGCTGGAACATGACATCCCGACTCCTGAACTCAAAACTCACACCGGAGCAAGTTAAGGGGGAGTGTTGGCATTCATTAGTCAGGGGATTCAGTTCAAGAGCCAGATGATGTTGCAGCTCGTTTAAAACACTGATTATATGAATATTATATTCATTTCTGGGTGCCTCATCTACAGGAAAGATGTGGCAGCTTTAGAGAGGGCACAGAGGTGGTTTACCAGGACGCTGCCTAGATTAGGGAGCTTGGTTTATGAGGAAAGGCTGAGCAAGCTTGGGTTTTTCTCTCCGGAGCAAAGGAAGATGAGGGGAGAATTGACACGTGTACAAGATAAGAGGCATAGATAGCCAGAGACTTTTTCTCAGGGCAGAAATGGCTAATACGAGAGGGTTATAATATTAGGTTGACTGGAGGAAAGTATATGGGGGTGGGGAATGTCAGAGGTAAATTTTTTTTTACACAGAGAGTGGTGAGTGAAGTGAGAAGCTGGGGGGGGTGAAAGGTAAGGCAATGAAGAAGTAGGAATCTAATAGGAGAGGACAGTGGATCAGAAGAGCGAAGAGGACAGGAATTAGAGAGAGGTGATGAGCAGGCTGGGAGAAGAGAAGGGGTGAGAGAGTAACCAGAAATGGAAAGTGGAAAGAGAGAGGAGGGAAGGGGAGAAATTACCAGAAGTTGGGAAAGTTGATGTTCATGTTGACAGGCTGGAGGCCACCCAACCTGAGTTTAGCCTCATCGTGGCAGGAGAGACCACGGACAGACATGTCAGAATGGGAATGGGAAGCTGAATTAAAACGGGCAGCCACCAGGAGATTCTGCCTCTTGCAATGTTCCTCCAGCATTGTGTGTGTGTTTTCCAGCACCTTGTGTTTATATTTTTCCACATTAAGAGAAGGGCTGCTGAGATTGCAGGTGATTGGTGTATCTGTGGACAATGTATATAGCAGAATATACATCAGTTATAGAAGTGGGATGAATAACTCTGTAGATAGAGTTTAATCCAAGCAAGTGTGAGGCGAAGTTAAATGAAAAAGGGAATGTACGTAGTTGACAGCAGGACCCTTAACAGTGTTGATAGAGAGCAGGGTTTCCCAACCGAGGGGCCACAGATCCCTCGGTTAAGTGCAGGGTTAGGTTGGGAAGTCTTGATGTAGAGCGGACTTAGGGTTGAAACACACAAATCCCCGAAAGTGGCCAAGCAAGTAGAAGGGGTGGCAAAGAATGCATATGACTTGCTTGCCTTCATCGCTCCCTGGGCACTGAGTATAGGGGCAAAGAATTCATGTTGCATAAATCTAAAGTCTCTTCATGTTAATGGGACAATTTACGAGAGTGCAGAATACTCCCTGGATTAGACAGCATGAGCAAGGTCGGGCAGCACACACAAAATTGTGGAGGAACTCAGCAAGTCAGGCAGCATCTGTGGAGGGGAAAGAGCAGTCGACTTTTCGATTGTTTTCTCTGAAGTGAAGGAGCTGGAGGGGAAACCTGGTTGAAACTTATAAGATTATAAGAGTCATTGGGGTAGACAGTCAGAATGTTTCTCCCCAGGGTGCCAGACACTGTGGAATTCATTACAGTGTCAGGCGGGAGTGGGTGGAAGCAGATACGACTGAGGTGCTGATGTAGCAGGGAATGGAGGGATATGGGTCACGCACAGGCAGAGAGGATTCAGCTTGATTCAACGCAGACACAGTGGGCCAAAGGGCCTATTTCTGAGCTGTACAGTTCTCTGCTCCGTTTCAGGTACTGAGGCGAGGCTGGTGAACGGCGCAGCAGAGGACACTCACGTGCAGGATGTTCCGCACGTTGACAGCAGTCAGGTTGTGCTGCTTTGCTCCATCCTCCAGTGCCCGTTCAAAGCTGTCGTCCAGCTGGATGTCACACTCGGGACCAGCCGCCGCCGAGCTTTTGATCTCCTTCGCCTTCCTCCTCCGCTTCATACCCTTCTTCCTCCTCAGCCTTTTCGTTTCGCTCCCTCCTTCCTCTGCAAGTCAAAGAAAGAATTCAGTCTCACAGGGCTCGGCAGAAAGGAGGCTGCTCACTCCCTAATGCCAGCTTCTCCTCGGTAAATAATTAGCTGATCCCCTATCTGCCCTGCCTATTTCTCATACCACTCACCCAGAAACTATTCCAAAACTGAACTCACTCAACAATTCCAGCAGTCTTAACTTTATTTGTATTGCAATGGTTATGAAGGACGGATTTAGAAAAACTCCTTTCACTTGTTGAGGTCCGTGATGGCACGGTAGTTTCAATCTGCAGGAACATGAGATGCTGCAAAGAGAGCAGTGAACTCAGCCCAAAACATCAAGGGCACATCCCTCCCCACCGTCGGTGTACCTACGTGGATTCCTGCCTCAAGGCCACACCTGTCACCAAGATCCCCACCATCAGGACAGGCCATCTTCTTGTAGCTGCCATTCGAGCAGAAACCTGAAGTCCCACTCCACCAGGTTGAAAAGCAGCTACTTCCCTTCAGCCATCTGCTTCTAGAACTGACCAGCGAAGCACATCTTTCCTCCATCCTTCTCTGTTTTCTATAGGTGTTGCTCTCTCTGCGATTCCCTCGTCTTCCTCCTGACAATTATCTCAGCAAGCATGACAAGTGTGACACCTCCTCCCTCGCCATCACTCAGGGCCCCGAACGGCTCTTCCAAGTGAGGTGACACTTCACATGTGAGTCAATCAGGGTCATCTACTGTATCCAGTGCTTCCACTGCGGCCTCTTCTACATTCAACTTAAAAGTGGAACTTCAGCTTTGTCAAACACCTTCAATCTGATTGCTACAAAAGGCAGGATCTGCCTTTGACTACCCATTTCAATTCGACTTCCCATTCTGACGTGTCTCTCCATCGCCTCCTCTACTGCCATGATGAGGGAGGCCAAACTCAGGTTGGAGGAGTGACACCTCGTACTGTGTCTGGGTAGCCTCCAACCTGATAGTATCAACACCGATTTCTCCAATGTCCATCGTTTCCGCCCATCTCTCCTCATCCTTTTCTCCATTCTTCTTTCTGGTTCCTCTCTCACTCCTTCCCTACTCCTCACCCTCCTCTGGTGCCTCTCCTCCTTTCTTTTTCTTCATGGTCCACTCTCCTCTCCCATCAGATCCCTTCTTCAGCCTTCTTACCTCTTCCACTGTCACCTCCCAGCTTCGTACTTCATCCCCACTCCATCACCCACCCACCTGGTCTCACAGCCATCACCGGTACTCCTCTACCCCACCACCTTCTGCCCTTTCCTTTCCAGTCCTGATCTACGGTCTCGGCCTCTGTCTCTTAATTCCCTTCAATTGATGCTGCCAGGTCTAGCATTTTGTGCGCGTAGCTCTGGATTTCCAGGACCTGCAGAATTTCTGATGTTTATAATCTCAATCTTGCAGTCCTGCATCCCCGATAACCACACGCCACCCCCACTTATCAAGAATCAAACTATCTCTGCCCAAAAGTCTCGCCACCCTCTGACAGAAAACCTGTTGCTTCAATTTTCAATGGGTGGCTTTATTTTCAAACAGAGACGCTTGTGCAAAGCCGTGCAGTATAGAAACAGATCCATCCTGTCAGCTGAAACCATGCCAACCCTTCAGTTAAACCCAAATTGTATTTGACTCTCCCATTACATTTTTCTCAAAGTCAGCCAAACAAAAGAGCTGGTCATTGGTTTCAGGTAGGAAGGGGGGCAGTGCACCTGCTCCCATCTACATCAACGGTGCAGAGATCGCGAGTCGAGAGTTTCCGGTTCCGAGGCGTGAACATCACCGGTACCCCGTCCTGGTCCAACCACGTAGACGTCACAGCCAGCTCTACTTCCCCAGGAGGCTGAGGAAATTCAGCACGCATCCTCTGACCCTCTCCAACTTTTACAGGTACGTCACAGAAAGCACCCTGTCTGGAATCATCATGGGTCTGGACATGACCGCATGATACCGCAGAGTTGTGGACACAGCTCAGCACGTCACAGGAACGAGCAGCACCTCCATGGACTCTGTCCACACTTCCTGCTAGCTCAGTAAACTCACTCACCCCTGGCATTCTCTCTTCTCCCTCTCCCATCAGGTGGAAGATAAAAAAGCCTGAGAGTACGAACCACCAGGCTGAAGGACAGCTTCTACTCCACAGTTTTGAATTGTCCCTTAGTACAATAAGGTCTTTCCCAGGTTACAAACTCCAGGCTTACGGACAGCCCCCTGTACACACAGGGGGGGCGTCTAGGAGATCTGCTGGCTGATGTGAGGCTGCAGGCATCTTCTGCTGAGATCACAATACACTTTCTAGACTCAACAGTCATTTTATTAGTTACCTCCTGTACTTTATACAGTGACCACTTACTGTAAGTTCATAGCCTTTTGTTGCTGTACCTCATCCACTTAAAAGTTTGAGATGTTGTGTATTCGGAGATGCTCCTCCGCACCCCAGCTTGAACCAGTCTGGCCATTCTCCTCTGACTTCTCTCATTAACAAAGCATTTTCGCCCATAAAACTGCCACTCACTGGATATTTTTCCCTCTGTTTTTCGCACCATTCTGTGCACACTCAAGAGAGTGTTGTGTGTGAAAATCTCAGGAGATCATCAGTTTCTGAGATACTCAAACCACCCTGTCTGGCACCAACCATCACTCCACAGTCAAAGTCACTTAGATCACATTTCTTCCCCGTTCTGATGTTCGGTCTGAACCTCTTGACCATGTCTGCATGCTTTTATGCATTGAGTTGCTGCCATATGATTGGCTGATCAGATATTCACTTTAAGGAGCAGGTGTATGTAATATAGTGGCCAGTGAGCGTATGTTTCTGAGATGCTGGATGAAATAAACCATTGTTTTATCCCACACACGGTACCTTCCTTGCAAAAACAAGATCATTGCCATCTCGAAAAGGATTCTGAATTGTTGAGTTAAATGTTCTGGTTGCCCGTGTGGCAGCTGAATTTCTGGATTCAAACAGTTCCCTATTGTTGCCCAGTGAGGATCTGTACTCTATACCACCCCCCCCCCCACCCAGCCCGTGATTACACGACCTACCAATTGTGATGATCAGCTCCCTCTCGCCTTCGTCCTTCTCATTGTCGCTGGCAGCACCTCTCGGCGGGGTGAGCGCTCCTTCTCCCGGCCCCTGACCCGCGTCCAGCTCAGGGCTGCCCTGGGCAGTCGGGTGGCTCTCGGGTTTCGGGGAAGCCACGTTCCCGGAGGGCCCTGCGATGGCAGGAGGGGGCCCCTCCCAGCTGTCGGGGGTTGATGTGCCTGAAAGAAGACAGCACAGTGCAAGCTAAAGGACTCCCAAGCAAGCAGAGGGCCCATCAGAAGCAACCTAGAGGAACAGAGCCCTGTTCAGCTTTGATGTCCCCAGAATTTCTCGCCGGCATCCTCTGTGCCGGGGGTGGGTTTGATCAGCTGGGCAAGTGGACTGAGGAATGGCAAATAGGCAGGTGTTGTATCAACAAATCAGGGTAGGTGGGGCCTTGGGCAGTGTTGTAGAAGAGGACTTAGGAGCCACAAGTAGATAGTTCCTGGAAGGTTGCATCACAGGTAGACAGGGTGATGGACCTGCTTGGCACAATGCCTTCATTAATCAGGGTACTGAGTATGAAAGTTAGGAAAGCAAGTTTATTATCACAGTCACCGCATACTACCCTGAGATTCACATTCTTCCACACTTGCAGTAAATACAAAGGAACATGATAGAATCAGTGAAAAACACACACAAGACGGACAAATGACCAGTGTGCAAATGACAAACTGAGCAAATACATAAAGAAAAAATATTAATAATAAACAAACAATAAATATCAAGAACATAACATGAAGAGTCCTTAAAAGTCAGTCCATGGCCTGCGAAAAATGCTATGGACCTATTTCTTTCCATTAATCCACTAGGTAAAGGTTTAATATCAATTATCCGAGATAAACTAGCAGCCTCACGACAGGCCCCTGTGGATAAAATTTAAATGGCCTGGGAGCAGGATTTAAATATCTCCTTATCCGAGGAGAGCTGGGACTCAGTTCTCAAATCGGTTAACTCAACCTCTCTTTGTGCTCGCCATTGCCTTTTACAGTTTAAGATTGTTCATAGAGCCCATATGTCTAAATCTAAACTATCTCGATTCTACCCTGGCATTAGTCCACTCTGTGATAAATGCAAGAGGGGCGTGGCCTCTCTCATCCATATGTACTGGCTCTGTCCTAGCTTGGAGAAATTCTGGAAAGATGTCTTCACTACATTAGCGGGTATTCTGAATCAGCACCTAGAACCTAACCCCTTAATTGCTCTGTTCGGTTTTTGGGGCGAGACAGATTTATGTCTGGGTCTGACCAAATGCCGAATACTATCCTTTGCCTCTCTCCTGGCGAGACGCTTGATCCTCCTTAGATGGAGAGATGTTGCCCCGCCCACTCATGCGCAATGGCTTAACGACATTATGGCCTGCTTGGATCTCGAAAAAATTCATTATTCAGTTCTTAATTTGGATCTAAAGTTCCATAAGGTCTGGGGGCCTTTTATCGAGTACTTTCATAACCTTCCTCTTGACTAGGGTTTTTTTTCTTTTTGGTCCCTTGCTTTCAGCTCCCTTTTTTTTTCTGGTAGTAGGCATTATTATCCTCTGTTGCTAAGTGTATTCACAGTCTGGGAGTTTGACTGTCCTGACTTATACTCTCTATATTGTGTTGTGGTCGGTCTGGAGTTGTTGTTTTTTTCTTGTGTTGTGGGGCTTGGGGAGGACGCTAAGCTTACTTGTCTTTAATTTAGGTGCTTTTTTGTTAAATTCTCTTCCTTTGTAGCATATTGTTATTGTATGCTTAATTTTTGCACTGTATTAATGCTCCTCATTGGGATTTGGGGTTTTTAATTTGTAAAATGTTTTGAAAAACTAATAAAAAAAATTATTTTAAAAAAAGTCAGTCCATGGGTTTGTGGGAACAATTCAGCATTGGGGTGAGTGAGGTTATCCACTTTGGTTCAAGAGCCTGACTGAGGGGTAATACCTGTTCCTGAACCTGGTGGGAGTCCTGAGGCTCCTGTATCTCCTTCATTACAGCAGTGAGAAGAGAGCATGGTCTGGATGGTCAGGGTTGCTGATGACTGACACTGCTTTAGTGAGGCCCAACTAACGTGTGCAGTTTTGGTCACCGTTATAGGAAAGATGCTATTAAGCTGGAAAGAATGTGGAGGAGATTCTGTTACCAGAACTTGAGGGACTGAGTTACAGGGAGAGGTTGAGCAGGTTGGGACTTCATTCAATGGAGCATAGAAACCAAAAGAAGATCTTATAGAGATTATCGAGGCCCTCCATTGGATGTTGCTGTCGACACAAGCCAGGGCAGTATGATATGGAGAGTAAGCTGTTGCCGAGCTGATGAACCCATGGGAACAGCAGAGACCGATACAGTTTGGCACCAGCGGTGTCGTAGCAGTTGCCAGTCAGCACAGAACTCAACACAGGACTGCCTTAGGGACTCTAGCTCCAGATATCTCCCTTGGGGTTTATTCCCGAAGCCTTCCCCATGAGCGGGTACGGCCACAAGGCAGCCGAGGTTTGAGATCAAAGTTTTCCTTCTCCCAGATGAGCTGCCAACCACAGATGATGAGCCTCATCTGCCCAAAGCAACTGGTTTTAAGGCCCCAGTAACCCACCTTTGCCCCTTCTATCAGTAGAAACGGTTCTGCTGGGCTTAGTAGCTAAGCCACACGTGAAGGCCAGGAGACGGACTTGGTTGTCAGAGGTTATCTGAGAGGCAGACCATTGACAGCATTTAATAGGCAGTGGAAGCTTGTCCCCATTACTGTTCCCAGCTACAACAACCTTTAAGGAACCAGAAAAATTATTACATATGTGATCTTCTAGAGATTATTATTTAAACGATGAGGGCATGGATTGGGCGAATGTTCAGTCCTTTTCCCCAGGTCTGGGAATCAAAAAATAGAAAGCAGAGGTTTGTGATGAAAAGGGAGATTTCTGAAGAGCTCGACGGGTACCTGGTGGTCTGAGGGCGATCGGTATATCAACTGAGCTGCCAGGGGAAGTGTTCGAGCCAAGTACAGTACCATTTTCCCTCTCACTTGGTCAGGTACGTGGAGAGGGAAGGTTTAGAGCAGGGGTTCCCACATATGCCATGAACCAACACCATTAAATAACGGACCCCAGGTAAAGAGGGATACGAGCCAAACACAGGCAAGTAGGACTTGCTTAGATCGGCATCGAGGTCAGTACTACACTAGATGGGCTGAACGGCCTGTTTTCCTGCAGATCTTTTTCCGCAATGATTCCTATCAGGGAGGTTCAGCTTGTCACTGAACGCTCTTCAATAGATGCACTGGCCGGTTGTATGCACAGGAATGTAAAAAGCTTCGGAGAGCAGTGGACTCTGCCCGAAGCACCGTGAGCAACATTCCCCCCACCGTCGATCGTATCTACTGGAGGTGCTGCCTCAGTCCATCGTCAAACATTCGCACCATCAGGCCATGCCATCTCCCCACAGCTCCCATTGGGCAGGTGGCTAGCTCCACGGGAGGGGCGGCAAAGAGGAATGTTAACACGAGGAAACCTGCAGATGCTGGAAATTCAAGCAACACACACAAAATGCAGCAGGCCAGGCAGCATCTATAGGCATCAGTGGAGTGTTCCCATCTTTCAGTGACATCCTTATCCAGGGTCTCCTCTACTCTGGCAGGGAGAATGTCAATGGTTCACTCCCTCACCACTGGGTGACTGAGGATAGGATCCTGCTCACTGCAAAAAACCGTCTGACATGGCAACGGAAATCATATTACTCCAGCGCCATGGAGCGCCCAGGGCACACTACGTACCCTCCTGACCAATCCTCACCTGCCTGTCTGTGGGCTTCACTGCCCTCTGGGGACGTCAGCTCCGCCGGCTGCCGCTCACCTCCGGCACACTGGCCGGCCTCTGCCGGCCGCACTGACGCCTCCGCCTCCTCTTCTCCATCCTCTCGGTGGCAGGGGGCCACGGACGGCGCGGCTGCAGGGCGGTCCACCCCGCCGGGGTCAGACACCGGGCTCGTCTGCTCGTCCGTCCGGATGGCCTTCGCCCTCTGCGGAGAAGGGGGCGCAGAGTCCGCCCTCCTCTTCTCGGCCGGCAGCATCTCCCACTGCTCCCCCCGGGCTAGTCTGCGGAGAGAAAACACGTCGCGATGAGGATAACGTGGACATCATGAGGCAGCTGTTCAGCCATTCAGTCCTGCCTCGTCACCGAATCTACACTGACTTCCAGCTACTCTTCTGCACCAGCTCCCCGGGGCCCTCAAATTCATCAATCTGTAAATTATTTATCTACTCCAACTTAGAATAAAGACCTATCCCCTGGGGGACAGAAGATTCCAGACATTGGAGTCATATGGTAGGGATAAAGGCCATTCAGCCTATCTTCAAAGTCCGTTATCAAAATACCACCATATACTATCTTGAGTTCATTTTCTTGCAGGTGTTCACAGTACAAGAAATACAATGGAATCACACCACCACCCCCCCACATTATCATCTTCTGTCAGTCATCTTATGTATACACACTCCTGCACCTCATGTCACTTTACACTCATGCAAACGGCCTGTGAGTAGAAGCTATTGTATTTATATTTATTCTGTTTTTTTAATTATTGTGTTCTTTATCTTAAGTGTGCTTCTTTGTGCTACACTGGACCTGGAGTCACAATTATTTCAGTCTCCTTTATACTTCTGTACTGGAAATGTCACTAAGCAATCTTTAAAAACTATGCACAGACCGACACACAAAGTGCAGAAGAAGACAAACCGTGCAAATAGACACTAAATAAATAATACTGAGACAAGTTGTACAGACAGACAGACATACTTTATTGATCACGAGGGAAATTGGGTTTCATTACAGCCGCACCAACCAAGAATAGTGAAGAAATATAGCAATATAAAACCATAAATAATTAAATAATAATAAGTTAATCATGCCAAGTGGAAATAATTCCAGGACCAGCCTATTGGCTCAGGGTGTCTGACACTCCAAGGGAGGAGTTGGAAAGTTTGATGGCCACAGGCAGGAATGACTTCCTATGACGCTCAGTGTTGCATCTCGGTGGAATGAGTCTCTGGCTGAATGTACTCTTGTGCCTAACCAGTACATTATGGAGTGGATGGGAGACATTGTCCGAGATGGCATGCAACTTGGACAGCATCCTCTTTTCAGACACCACTGTCAGAGAGTCCAGTTCCACCCCCACAACATCACTGGCCTCACGAATGAGTTTGTTGATTCTGTTGGTTTCTGCTACCCTCAGCCTGCTGCCCCAGCACACAACAGCAAACATGATAGCACTGGCCACCACAGACTCGTAGAACATCCTCAGCATCGTCCGGCAGATGTTAAAGGACCTCAGTCTCCTCAGGAAATAGAGACAGTGTTCTTTGACTAGTCCAGTTTACTGTCAATTCGTATCCCCAGGTACGAATCCCTGAAAGTGAGTCCATCGGCTGTGGAATCAGTCCAGAGCCGAGGTGAGTGAAGTTATCCTGATTATTGAGGGGTATTCACTGTTCCTGATCCTGCTGGTGTGGGACCCGAGGCTCCTGTACCACGAGAAGAGAGCATGGCCTGGAAGGTAGGGAGCGGAGGGAGGAGGGTGCTTGATGATGGACGCTGATTTCCCGTGGCAGCACTCCTTGTTGATGTGCTCAGCGGTGGGAAGGGCTTTGCCTGTGACGGACTGGGCTGTACACACTACTGTTTGGAGGGTTTCCCATTTCTGAGAGCTGGTGTCTCCATACCAGGCAGTGATGCAATCAGTCAGGACAATCTCCACTGTGCATCTATAGAAGTTTGTCAAAGCTTTAGATGACATGCCAAATCTGTGCAACCTTCCAAGGAAGTAGAGGTTTTATCTCTTCTCTTATGATGTCTAATGGAGCAACACACACAAAATGCTGGAGGAACTCAGCAGGTCGGGCAGCATCTAAAGAGGGGAATAAACAGTCAACGTTTCAGGCTGAGAGTCCTAATAAAAGGTCTCGGCCCAAAATGTCAACTATTTATTCTGCTCCATAGATGCTCTGGCCTGCTGAGTTCCTCCAGCATTTTGTGTGAGTGTTGCTCAGATTACCAGCATCTGCAGAACCTCTTGTGCCTAACTCAGTTGATCTTATTTGCCCACACCCCCATCCTGTCCGTGTACAACTCCAACTCTCTTTCCATTGTTGCTTATTTACCACCTCTTGTACTATATACCGACCACTGTCTGGGTGGAAAGAGTTGCTCCTTGGGTCTGAGAGGAGAAAGTTCTCCACGCCTCAGTTTGAAATGTCCTCTTGTTGTCACAACCCCACCAGTGGAAACATCTCAATATTTACTGTCAAGTCCCCTTACGTGCTTGAAATAAGGTCACCCCTCCTTGTTTTACACACCAAGATCAGTGAGGAGTCCATTTGATCCATTGTGCCTGTGCTTGCCCTTTGCTGGAACCTTGCAATTTCCACCACAATTACCTGTAAGTAACTTGTCTTCCAGTATTCACCCAGGTCCGTTTCCAATTACTGCCATTCAGAGTTAAAGGCACACCCTTTTAAGTCTTCTTGCCTTGATTGTCTTCTGCTAAAACTATAATAAATAGGGACAGAATTAGGCCTATTGAGGCTGCTCCACCATTCCATCATGGCTGATTTACTTTCTCTCTCGACCCCATTCTCCTGCCTTCTCCCCACAACCTTTGACGCCCTCACTAATCAAGAACTTATAGATCTCCGCTTTAGATATACACAGCCGTCGGTGGAGCAATGAACTCCACAGATTTGCCATCCTCTGGCAAAAGAAATTCCTCTTCATCTCAGTTGTGAATAGACATCCTACTATTCTGAGGCTGTGCCCTCTGGTCTTGGACTCCCACTATAGCAAGCATCCCCTCCACATCCACTATATCTAGGCCTTTCAATATCCAATAGGTTTCAATCAAATTCCACCCTCAATCTTCTCTGTCGAGTACAAGCCCAGAGCTATTAAACACTCATACATTACCCCTTTCATTCCCAAGATCATTCTCATGAACCTCCTCTGGACCCTCTCCAATGCCAGCACATTCTTAAGAGGCCCAAAACTGGTCACAGTACTCCAAATGCAGTTTTATCAACACCTTACAAAGCCTCCACTTCTTCTGACTTTTAATGGCAGTTGGCAGTCCAACTTAAAGGTGCATTACTGCTGGAGTGTGATGTAGAGAGTTGGGAAATAAAACCCTTACTAGTTCTTTATCAAATGAAAACTAAATTACCTAAAAGCCCCATAGATTGTAAATATTGAAAGACAATACTGTGAATTAAAGACACTTCCTTAACTTTGTAAAGCTGTTAACTGAAAACTGTCAATCCCCAAAGCTAATAGTGCAGCCTGCATTTGCTTTCTCTCAACCTTGTATGCTTCACATTGTAAAAGAATATGTTCAACTGTTTCATAACGATGACAACACCCGCACACCCCAGAGTGATGTTTTCCAACAAGATGTAAGGAATAATTAAGCACAGGATGCCCAATTCTAAATCAAGTCAATATAATTCCTTCCCTTCTCGTCTTACCCCCTTCTCCCATCAATCCATCTGTAAAGGTGTCTCTCCTTATGCCCATTATCCCACAAGTCTTGTGAATCCCCTAATTCTTAGCCCCACTAACTCCTTCGCTTCTGATTCACTCAGTGGAAGATCTATATCCACAGATGAATTTTCAACAGCCTTTTTGGCCAAACAATCAACCCGCTCATTCCCCTCGACACCTCTACGTGCAGGGACCCATAACTAGAGACATGTAGACCAATACCTTGAAAATGAAATAAAATTTGAAAAGCTTCCAGCAGTGAATCTGACCTACTACTAGAACGACCTGTTTTAAGACTAGTCAAAACTGGAAAAGAATCTGAACAAATTATAACTTTGTAAGGACAAATTTCCTCCACACACTGTAAGCCCAAAATGACGGCAACCAGTTCTGCATTATACACTGATAAATAGTCAGTAAGATGTTTCTTTATTGGTGCCTGTAATTCAAGCATAAAAACAGCCATACCAACATTCCCTGTTAAATTATCTTTTGATCCATCAGTAAAAATGGTTAACATATCTCAATAATTTTCTTTAACATATTGATGAACCAACAGACTCTCGGGCATATCAGAATCCTTAGACTTTGTTAAATCATGCAACCTAAATTCAACTAAAGCTATTGGAAAACACCACGGTGGGGTTACTGAGAAAGCGACAGTGGGCCATATTGTGTAATCCAGCAAACCCATACTCCCAGCGTGATGAGAACCCAGCCACCCAAACTAAAAACACTCCCCTTGTGAACACACAGTGCACTGCAGATGCTGTGGTCAAATCAAGACATACAAAAAAGCTGGATGAACTCAGCAGGTCGGGCAGCATCCCTGCCCCCTCCTTCTTTAGTCCTGTCGAAGGGTCTCGGCCCGAAACGTTGACTGCACCTTTCAATGGATGCTGCCCGACCTGCTGAGTTCATCCAGCTTTTTTGTACTCCTGTTGTGATGTTCCCAACAGTTTTCCAACACACTTTTAACAGAGGGTGATCATTCCTCTGCCCCCTCAAGTTAACCCAGTATGTTAACAACAACTTCATCCTCCACAACTGTAAGGGTAATTGTCCCATTTCAACTAGTAAAGCCGAAACAGGGCTTTACTGCACCACAACAGTTTTAACATCTGTGCTTGTATCACATCCAACCATTTTAAATTTGATCCATAAGTCACACAGCCAAAATCAAGTACAGATCTAATTAAACAAAAATATAAATGGTCAATAGAGATTTTTGTGTAGTACCCCTAGACACCCAAGGATAATTTATGCCCCTTTACATTAGTCAGTTATCTTATTACAAAGCTCAGCGTTTCAGAGGACTCTAGTCCTCTCGAGATGAATACCAAGATTGTATTTGCCTTCCGTAGCAACTGAACAAACAACTCATTTTTCCATATTCACCCCACCAAAACTCCTCACAATTTTGAAAACTTTAGTTAAATGTCCCCGTAACCTTCTCCGATCTGAAGGGAGAGCCCCCTGCTTTCCCATTCTCGCCACACAACCCACAGTGCTGGAACACACTGGTCCGGTAACACAGCCCTGGATCTCAGGGGAGGGTGTATGGGTAGGAGCGGAGATAGAGATGTGGGGGAGCGAGGATAAAAGGAAAGAGCTGAAGGGGTGACAGTCTGGGTGGGGGGGTGAATTATGTAGAGTGGAGGGAATCTCAAGGGTGGGAAGGCTCTTGAATGAGGTCTGGAGAATCCTGAGTGGAGAGGAATTTCTGCCACTTTTCTATTAAATTAGGGACACACCCCCCATCCATCTCCATACCATCTATTTCCTCCCTCAGTCCTCACACCCCTACACTCCCTCCTCCCTCCCTTCCCTTTTCTCCCCAATTTCCTTCCCCAAACACCCCCCTCATTGTCCTTTTCCCTCCCTCCCTTTCCCCCTCTCCCTCCACCCTCTAACTCCCTCCCACATTCTCTCCTCTCTCCTTCTCCCTCCCACATTCCCTCCTCTCTTCCTCCCTCCCACATTCCCTCCTCCCTTCCTCCCTCCCACATTCCCTCCTCCCTTCCTCCCTCCCATTTCACTCACTCCCCCCTCACCCCCCCCCCCCCCATCCCATTACCTTTGCAGCCCCACATCTCCCGCCCGTTTCCTCAATTACTGCCGCCCCGTTTCCGCCGGTACCTCTGCGCCGGACGAACCTCCCGGCTGCAACTCGAGTCCCGAACAAAAGTTCCGGGTCCGCTTCCTGTCAATCGCTTTGTTGCTCCTCAGTGATTTTAACATAAACCCCAGCCCTTGACATTCCGTAAACTGTTGAAAGCAAACACAGACGTTCAAATCGCAAAATGCATCGTTCGTTTTCTCCAGCCCGATAAAATCATTGCAATTAGTTGCATTTTAAGCAATGTATTGTCTCTGCTCTAAGGCAATACCCTCGGGTGGAGAGGAATCGGCTTCTAGAATTGCAAGTAGTGTTGCTCCCATAATGTGCACTCACCAGCTACAGCGCAGTGTTGACAGAGCAGCGTTTCAGTTTACTGGCAGGGAGGTCCACACATAGACGCCACAGCCAAACACGGCTCAACAACTACTTCAAATGAAAGAGTTAACGTATGAGGACATTTGATGGCTCTGGGCCTGTACTCACCAGAGCTTAGAACAATGAGGCGGAATCTTATTGAAACCAATCGAATATTGAAAGGCCTAGATAGAGTGGAGGTGGAGAGTATGTTTCCAATAGTGGGAGAGTCTAGGCACAGATTCAGAATACAAGGAAGAGTGCTGAGGAGGAATTTTTTTTGCCCAAGTGTGATGCGTCTGTGGAATTAATTGCTCCAGATGGTGGAGGCTAAATTATTGGGTATATTCAAAGCTGAGTTTGATACATTCTTCATTAGTAAGGGTGCCAAGGGTTATGGGGAGAATGCAGGAGAATAGGGTTGAGGGACATAACAGCAGAATTGGGCCATTCTAACCATTAACTCTGCTCCACCATTTCATCATGGCTGATCCCAGATCCCACTCAACCCCACAGACCGGTCTTCTCACCATATCCTTTGATGCCCTGACTGATAAGGAAATAATCAACTTCTGCCTTAAATATACCCTTGGACTTGGCCTCCACCGTAGTCCGTGGCAGAACATTCCACAGATTCACTACTCTCTGCCTAAAAACAAAATTCCTCCTTACTTCTGTTCTAAAGGGTTAACCCTCAATTTTGAGGCTGTGCCCTTGAGTTCTGGATACCCCCACCATAGGAAACATCCTCTCCACATCCACCCTATCTAGTCCTTTAAACATTTGGTAGGTTTCAATGAGATCCCCCCACATTCTTCTAAATTCCAGTGAGTATGGGCTCAAAACTGCCAAGCACTCCTAATATGTTAACCCCTTCATTACAGAATCATCCTCGTGAACCTCCTCCAGGTCCTCTCCAATGACAACACATCCTTTCTGAGGTATGGGCCCACAACTGTTGACAGTACTCCAAGTGCGGCCTGACCAGCATCTCAGAAAGGCATCTCCTTGCTTTTATGTTCTATTCCCTTTTGAAATAAATGCTAGTATTGCTTCAGCCAGCCATGACGGAATGGTGGCACATTCTCGGAAGGCTGAACAGCCTGATTCTGCCGTGTGTCTTATGGTCTTCCTCAGGAGGCTTGGGAAGTTTGACCCTTGCCAATTTGTACAGATTCATCAGGGTTCGGTACGGCACCTGCTGTGCAAGAAGCTGAAGAGAGTCGTGGACACAGCCCAGTCTATCCCACAAACCAGCCCGTCCCCCCTCTCCTACCTCCATCCACGTTTCCCGCTGCCTCGGGAGAGCAGCCAACATAATCAAGGGCTCTGCCCGCCCCAGCCATTCTCTCTTCTCTCCCCTCCATCAGGCAGAAGGTACAAAAGCCTGAAAGCACCTACCACCGGGCTCGAGGACAGCTTCTATTCCACTGTTAGCAGACTCCTGAATGGAGCTCTTGTACCTCACAATCTACCTCAGCGTGGCCCTGCTCTTTGCCCGCCTGCCTGCACTCTCTCGGCAGCTGCATTCTGTTTCCTCTTCTGCTACTTCGACGTGCAGAATCACGCAAAGCAAAAGCTTTTCACTGTGTCTTGGTGCGTGTGACAAGCTGGCAAGGAAACAGGTTCACAGAACATTACAGCACATGAACAGGCCCCTTGGCCCTGATACCGTGTCAAGCTAATTAAGTTAGTCATCAAATGAATCCCTTCTGCCTGCACAATGACCATATCGCTCCATTCTCTGCTCAGTCACGTGCCTCAGAGCCTCTTAAACCCCTCATCAAATTACTGACCCTGACTCCTTCCTCTGTGTAAAAACTACTTGCCACCCACATGCACTTTGAACTTATCTTCTCTCACCATTCAAAAACAATGTATGGATAAATAAGTCAAGTCACTTTTATTGTCATTTCAACCATAACTGCTGGTACAGTGCACAGTAAAAATGAGACAACGTTTCCAGAACCATGGTGTCACATGACACAGTACAAAAACTAGACTGAACTATGTAAAAACAGCACAGAAAAAAACTACACTAGACTACAGACCTATCCAGGACTGCATAAAGTGCACAAAACAGTGCAGGCATTACAATAAATAATAAACCAGACAATAGGGCAGTAAGGTGTCAGTCCAGGCTCTGGGTATTGAGGAGTCTGATAGCTTGGGGGGAAGAAACTATTACATAGTCTGGTCATGAGAGCCCGAATGCTTCGGTGCCTTTTCCCAGATGGCAGGAGGGAGAAGAGTTTGTATGAGGGGTGCGTGGGGTCCTTCTCATAATGCTGTTATGAAAATAAAGTGGATTAGAAAAGGCCAGCTGGGCATTGTGGACAAGTTTGGCTAACGGACCCTGTTTCCAGGCTGTATAACTACAAGTCCAAATTAGATTTGCAGATTAGGTGTTTTCTAGAGTGGTCGGCACAACATTGTGGGCTGAAGGGCCCCTGTAATGTGCTGTAGATTTCTACGTTCTATTGAATATTATTATTGCTATTAATAATTATCAATAAAGGCAGCGCGGTTGTGTAGTGGTTGGTGTAATGATTTACAGTGGCAACTATGAGTTTGGTGTTCAATTCCCACCACGGTCTGTAACAACATTCTCCATGTGACCGCTTTCTCCCTCTTTCCAAAGACGTAACGGTTAGTTTAGGGTCAGTCGTTCGTGGGCACGCTGCATTGGTGCCAGAAGAGCATGGCAACACTTGCGGGCTGCCCTCAGCACACCCTCCGACTGTGGTGGTTGTTGACATAAAACGATGCACTTCACTGAACGTTGCGATGTACAATGTGACAAATAGAGCTAATCTTAAACTGGTCCTCACAAACAGAGAGAGAGAGAGAGAGAGACAGAGACAGAAAGAGGAGAAGGAGAGAGAGAGACAGACAGAAAGAGATATGATGAGCAGAGTGAGATAGGGAGGAGAAGGGGAGAGATACAGAATGCGAGGAGAAGAAGAAAGACAGAGAGAGAGAGAGGAGGAGGGAGAGAAAGAGTGTGGGGAGAGGGAGATTGGGAGAAATAAAAAGGGGGAAAACGAGTTCAGGATCAAACTGTTAAGAAATAAGTAGCCCAATGTGATTGGCAGCTCTTCTTCCCAAGACTTGGTCACTGTAACCCTGCTGTTCATTAAATCTTGCTGTGTATAAAATACTGCCACCCCCCCCTCCACCCTTCTGCTTTGGGACTCTACATAAAGAGACATTTTATTTCTGCACATCCTGTGATGATAAGAGTCTTCTGAAGCAGGGGTTCATAACCTGAAGTCCACAGACCCCTCGGTTAATAGATGGGGTCCATGGCATAAAATAATAATATAATAATAATAATAATAATAATAATAATAATAATAATAATAATAATAATTAATACTTTGATTCCTAGTGAGAAATTATTTCATTACACAGTAACGTTTTAAAACACAATTAGCAATAATAAAAATAATAATATTGATTAATAATAACATACAGAAGAATATTACACACAATAATAATTTACCAATGTGCAATAATAATGTACAGAATAATAAAGACAGATTATTGTGCGATGATGTGTGTCTCCTGTCACACAGAGATGAACTGTTGTAGATGCGTGTTGCATTTGGTAGGGAAGATTTTCTGTGACGATGCTTGTGACAGCGGAGCTGAATGAGTCTGTTGGAAAGGGGGCTCCGCTGCTTATTCAGTAAGTCATGGAGAGGATGTGTCTGACTGTCCATAATGGATAACAGTTTGTGCAGCGGCCTCCTCTCCATCACTAACTCAAAAGAGTCCGGGTTGTAGCCAAAGACGGATCCATCCTTTTTAATTAATTAATTTAGCCTTTTTACATCACCATCGTAAAGCCGCAAAGACTATACTCGCTACAACAGATTGGTAAAATATCTCCATCATCCTGCTACATACATTGAAGGTTCTCAGGATCTCAGCTTCCTTCTCTGTTTTAGAGCTAGGCAATATTTCATACCCTTATTTTTTTTCAACTAAATTTGCCCCTTTAAATCCCCGAAGTGAACTCGGGTATTTCCTGTGAGCCGGGTAGTTCTCTCCGGGTCACTCGGCTGTTTCCGCCAGTCGGGACCGGTCCTCCACCACGCTTGCCTGGGGCGGATGGAGCATTCGGCTTTTTTCCGTGAGCCGGGTGGCACCCGACAGGGTGGTGGGCGAGTCGGAGGCTCGGGTCGGAGGCAGCCGAACGCCTGCTCGGCTGTTTCCGTGAGCGGGGCGGTTCCCCCGGGGTGCACCCTGCCCACGCCTTCGCTCGGGCCGGAGATTGCCGAAGTGGCGCTCGGCTGTTTCCGCCGGAGCTCGCCGCGGCTGCGGTGCTGATGATAGTGGCAGCGTGTAGCGGAGCGCCAGAGACAGCGGATTGCAGCGGCGGAGCGCCGTTCCTCACCCCGTTACCGACCGAACTTCATCGGCTGCTACATGGAAAAACACCGCGAGGCTTGAGAAACAAGAGGGAAAATACCAACACCAGGCAAATGGCTGAAATCACCAATATCAGACCCTCCTTTGGTAAGTGTTGCATTCAATAAAATCAGCCGTATGCAAGATATTTCAACGTTAATCGCAATGATGCAATGTTGTTGTAATTACCAGCAGTTGGGGCAGGGAGGTGGGGTCGGGGGAAGGACCCACCTTATAAAAAAAAATGCGTTCGAGTTCTGCAAGGTTTGACCTAGTAAAATTAAATTCAATATTTCGCAACATTATTCGAAATGCAAATACAGTGGGGGGGGGGGGATTAATGCAGGCTGGGGTCAGCTGTCGCTGATCTAAATGTCTGGCACTTAATATGTTGGATGCATCATACTTGGGTGGAAAAATATTCCCATATTCCTGTGCAATGATTTTTTTTTTTTGCAATCTCCAAGTGGCCTTGTCTTGCCTGTATTTGCGTTGCTGGCCTATGAGAATGACGTGATGTCTATTTCAAGGTAGCGAGTGTTGCTGCTGCTATTGTTAGCAAACCCAACTAAGGCTTCACCCCCCGATACACGCACACGCACACACACACACTAAGTGTATAATTAAAGTAGAAAACTCTCTTGCAAACTCCAGCGTGCATTTTAATCCTCATTTTAATCCTCCTGCAATGATAATTCTAAAGTCAGGCCTGTCTAAAACAAAAGTTACCGTACAGCGAGAATCCTGAAAACAGAACGCAGTTTTGCAAAGACACAGCCCAGTCCCCGAGTTAAGAGAGAGTAAATTGAAATTGAGTTTTTTAAAATAAAGTTATCTTCAGGATCCTTTTTTTTTTGGGGGGGGAGAGATTTAACGAGTGCACTTGCCAGTTAGATAATTTGCGTTGGACGTGTTGGGCTGTACCGGAGAATTCTTCACATAAGTAATTGTGTACCGACCCCGTGCCCGGCCCTCCTCTCTCCGCATCCCCTGCCAGCTATCGCCGGCTCAGTGCGTGGTAGTCTGCTCAGAGTCAGGCCGTTGTGAATTCAGGGACCACATCGGAGGCTGGGTTCTAGAGATGAAATCTAGGCCGATCCTCCGGTGCAGTGCTGGGGGGGGGGGAGATTTCTATAGCCCTCCCTGGTCTCTGTGATTCCCTCCCCCTCCATCCCTGACTCTCTTCGCCGTCTCTGTCTCCCATCCCTGTCTCTATGATTCCCCCTTCACCCCGCCCCATTCCTGCCCTTGTATCCTTTCCTCTGTAATCCCCTGCCTGTCTCTGTGAACACCCCACCCGTATACACCTCTCCATCTCTCTGACTCCCTCTGGGCCCCTATCTCTGTAACCCCCACTGGCCCTACACCCCGCCCATCTCCGTGATTCCCTCCAGCCTCTGGTCCCAGTTTCTTTAACCCTTTCCCTCCCCCTATGCCCTTTCCCGACTCTGTAACCCCCTCCGGCCTCTACACCCCTGTCAATATTCCTTAATGTTTTCTCAGTCTCCAAGGTTACAAGCCCAGCAAGAAAAATTTTCCCTCCCCGTCCCTCTTCTTCAATTCCCCACTCTGTCACCCCTCACCCCACCCATTAACCTCTTCTCTTCACCGGCCTATCACCTCCCACTGGAGCTGCTTCTCCTTCCCTTTCTCCCATGGCCCACTTCCTGTCCTGTCAGATGCCCTCTTCTCCAGCCCTTTACCTCCTAGTTTCTCACTGCGTTCCCCCCACCCCACCCACCTGGCTTGCCCTGTCACCTCCCCTCCCCTCCCCACCTTCTCATTCTGGCATCTTGCCCCTCCCTCCTTTCCACTCCTGAAACCGGGCGGAGGTGGAGACCGAGAGGGTCAGAATTTCAGGCCAGATTCCAGAGCTGTGTTCCGAAAACTGACTGGTTGAAATTCCGACTTACAACGGACGATGGTGGTTGGGGGGGTTATCACGTTGGTCTGAGTTTCATAGAATCTGTGGCATTCCATCTCACTCCGGTGCGGGTGGTGAAAAGACAACCTGCATGTTGAGTACAGGCCGGTGAGAGTGACTGCAGCCTGGTACCCGTAGATTGTGACGGCGTTTTTGAGAGGAACTCACCGGAGGATCTCCAGCCTCTCTTCTGCCCTGACATTGAAGATCGCCGCGCAGGCCCTGTAGTCCGTGAAGTTCTGCCTGACCTTTGAACCTGCTGTAACTCAACCCCCCCCCCCCCCATTTATCTAAGAGTCTCTTAAATATACCGGATGTATCTGGTCTCTACCACCAACCGCTGGCAACGGGTTCCACGCACCCACCACTCTGTGTAAAAACACACTACCCCAGACATTCCCCCCTCCCCCTCCCCCACCTCGTATGCCCGTTTGCTGGTTCAAACACCTGAAAGTTATGCTCTTCATCCTAACCACTTCCGCCCTGGGGAGAAATCTCGGGATGTCCACTCGATCTATGTGCATCTCGTCACTCTCATCCTCCTTCGCTCCAAAGAGGGGAAAGCCCTGGCCCCCTCCTCACTGCGGGTGCATGACCCAGTGAGAGTGAAGGAACACGTCAAGGTGGAAACATCCTCAGAAATCTCTTCTGCACTCTCCTGTGAGGTCCCGTGTCCTGTGCAACTCAACGGGGGGGGGGGGGAGAGGGGGAGGGAGGGGAGGGGGGGAGAGGGGGAGAGAGAGAGATTGGAGAGGGGAGGGAGAGAGATTGGAGGGGAGAGGGGAAGAGAGAGAGATTGGAGAGGGGAGGGAGTGAGATTGGAGGGGAGAGGGGAAGAGAGAGAGATTGGAGAGGGGAGGGGAGTGAGATTGGAGGGGAGAGGGAAGAGAGAGATTGAAGGGGGAGAGGGCAGGGAGAGAGGGGAGGAAGGGGGAGAGAGATTGGGGAGGAGTGGGAAGAGGGGAGGGGAGAGAGATTGGAGGAGGGGTAGTGGAAGGGGGGAGAGATGTAGGGGAGAGAGAGAGGGGGGGAGGCTTAGTGGTCCATGCCTGGCACTGCCATGCTTCAGCGCCAACACAGCATGTCCACCTTTCACCAACCTGCAAGTCTTTGGGATGTGGGAGGAAACCGGAGCACCAGGAGGTCACGGGGGTGAACACACAAACTCCTTACAGACAGTGCAGGGAATCTTACAGCCTGGTGTTGTAGTAACCGTGCCCTGAATAACAAAACTGTCACCTCCCTACTCTTTGTGCATTCAGCTCCCTTCACAATAAACAATACTACGTTGTTAGCATACTGAATCAGTGTACTCTAGCCTAGTACCAGCTCTCCCAGAACCATGTACGTCCCACTGTCCAACAATTTCTCATCCTTCAGACAATATGCTTCCTTTTTCTGCCAGATTCACTTCCCCCACCCCCTCCTCACCATCCTGCCCATCCACATCCCTCTGCAGCCTCCTTTATTTCAGTACAGATAGGCTAAATGCAAGTGGGCTTTTTCCACTGAGGTTGGGTGTGACCGCAAATAGAGGTCATGGGTTAAGGCTAAAGATGAAATGCTTGAGGGGAACACGAGGGGAAACTCCTTCACTCAGAGGGTGGTGAGAGTGTGGAACGAGCCGCCAGTACAAGTGGTGGATCCAGGTTTGATCTCAACATTTACGAGAAATTTGGGTAGGTATATGTATGGGAGAGTTACGGAGGGCTGTGGTGCAGGTTGATGGGACTAGGCAATTCAACATGGTTTAGATGGGCTGAAGGGCCTGTTCCCGTGCTAGAGCCAGATTTATTTGAGAACGTGAAATTTGTTGCTTTGTGGCAGTAGAACAGTACAGGCCCTTCAGCCCATGGTGTTGTGCTATCCCTTCAACCTGCTCCCCCATAACCCTCCATTTTAATTTCATCCAGATGCCTATGTAAGAGTCTTCTAAGTGCCTTTAATGTATTTGTGTCTACCACCACCCCGGCAGTGCCTTCAACGCACCCACCAAAGTTCAAAGTACGTATACGTCACCATATACAACCCTGAGGTTCATTTTCTTGCCAGCATACTCAATAAGTCCAATAACTGTAACAGAATCAATGAACAACCACACCGGCTGGGTGGACAACTGATAGCAAAAGACAACAAAAAGAGGGGGAAAAAAGGAAATAATAAATACTAAATAAATAAAATAATGATTATCAAGAACACGAGCTGAAGAGTGGGGCCTTAGGTTTTGGGTAATAACCCTTCCTAAACCTGGTGTGTGAGTCCTGAGGCTCCTGTACCTTCTTCCTAATGGTAGCAGTGAGAAGAGAGCATGGCCTGTGTGGTGGGGGTCCCTGATGATGGATGCTGCTTTCCTGCGACAGTGCTCATGTAACTGTGCTCAATGGTGGGGAGGGCTTCACCCGTATCCACTATTTTTTGTAAGACTTTTCATTCAAGGACATTGGTGTTTCCATACCAGCCTGTGATGCAGCCAGTCAATATACTGTGCAGCACACGTCTATAGAAGTTTGCCAAAGTTTTGCCAAATCTTCACAAACTTCTCAGGAAGCGGAGGTGCTGTGCTTTCTTCGCGATTACGTTTATGTGCTGGGACCCAGGACAGGTCCTCTGAAATAATAACAACGAGTTGTTGACCCTCTCCACCTCTGATCTCCTGACAAGGACATCAGATGGACCTCTGGTTTCCTCCTCCTGAAGTCAATAATCAGTCCTTGGTCTTGCTGACGTTGAGTAAGAGGCACCACTCAGCCAACCTCCCTCCTATTTCCTGATTCATCACCACCTTTGATTCGGCCACTCTCTGAAAATCACCTTTGATTTAACCACTTTCTGAGTAAAAAATCCCACCTCAGGCATCCCCCTATACTCTCCTCCACTCACCTTACAGTTATCCCTCTTGTATTAGCCATTGCCACTCTGGTGGGGTGGAGAAACTGCTGCTGTCCACTTGATCTTTGCTTCCTATCATCCTATATACCTCTACTAAGTCATCTCTCATCCTCTTTCTCTCCAGCAAGTAAGACCGAGCTCGCTCAGCCTAGCCTCATAAGACATGCTGTCTACTGCAGGAGAGTATCCTGGTAAATCACCTCTGCAAACCCCCCCCCCCCCACTAAAGCTTGCACATCTTTCCTATAGTGAGGCGACCAGAATGAAACACAATATCCAAATGTATTCTAACCAGGGTTTTATAGAGCTGCAACATTACCCCGCAGCTCTTGAACTCGATCCCCCTGACAAATGAAAGACAACAGATCATAGGCCTCCTTAACAATCCTATCAAATTCTGTGGCAACTTTGAGGAATCCATGGACGTGGACCCCGAGACCATCCACACCGCTAAGAATCCTGCCTTGAACCCTGCACTCTGCATTCAAGTTCAGCCTCCCAAAGTGAATCACTTCACTCTGGTTTTGGATTAAACACTATCTGCCACCTCTTAGCCCAGCTCTGCATGTATCTCAGTGCCAATTTATACCTTCTCCTGCCTATTATCCATCTCTCTCTCCATTCTCTTCACGTTCTTGTGCACTTAAACCTGCCCGCTTCCATTACTACCCCGACAACCGATCTGTGAACCTACTATTGTCTCTGTACAAAAAAATACTTTAACCCCACCCCCCCATCCTTAAAAGCAGGTTTTCTGGTGTTTGAATTATTCTGTCTACCATTTCTATGCCTCTTGTAATTTTATAAATCTCTGTCACACCTCCCAAAATAAACAGGACAAAGTGCAAGGAATAACAAGGTGGCGTTCATGGGTTCAATGTCCATTCACAAATCATACGGCAGAGGGGAAAAAAGCTGCTTCTGCATTGTTGGGTGTCTTGAGGCTCCTGTACCTCTTCCCTTACAGTAGAGGGAGCTTCACTCTGTGTCTGACCCCGGGAGTGTGTGATGGGACAGTGTGGAGGGAGTTTCACTCTGTGTCTGACCCCGGGAGTGTGTGATGGGACGGTGTGGAGGGAGCTTCACTCTGTGTCTGACCCGGGAGTGTGTAATGGGACAGTATAGAGGGAGATTCACTCTGTGTCTGACCCCGGGAGTGTGTGATGGGACGGTGTAGAGGGAGTTTCACTCTGTGTCTGACCCTGGGAGTGTGTGATGAGACGGTGTGGAGGGAGCTTCACTCTGTGTCTGACCCGGGAGTGTGTGATGGGATAGTGTGGAGGGAGTTTCACTCTGTGTCTGACCTCGGGAGTGTGTGATGGGACGGTGTAGAGGGAGTTTCACTCTGTGTCTGACCCCGGGAGTGTGTGATGGGACGGTGTGGAGGGAGCTTCACTCTGTGTCTGACCCCGGGAGTGTGTAATGGGACAGTATAGAGGGAGATTCACTCTGTGTCTGACCCCGGGAGTGTGTGATGGGACAGTGTAGAGGGAGTTTCACTCTGTGTCTGACCCCGGGAGTGTGTGATGGGACGGTGTAGAGGGAGTTTCACTCTGTGTCTGACCCCGGGAGTGTGTGATGGGACAGTGTGGAGGGAGGTGTGTGATGGGACGGTGTAGAGGGAGTGTGTGATGGGACAGTATGGAGGGAGTTTCACTCTGTGTCTGACCCCAGGAGTGTGTGATGGGGACAGTGTAGAGGGAGCTTCACTGTGTCTGACCCCGGGAGTGTGTGATGGGACGGTGTAGAGGGAGTTTCACTCTGTGTCTGACCCTGGGAGTGTGTGATGGGACGGTGTGGAGGGAGCTTCACTCTGTGTCTGACCCCGGGAGTGTGTAATGGGACAGTATAGAGGGAGATTCACTCTGTGTCTGACCCCGGGAGTGTGTGATGGGACAGTGTAGAGGGAGTTTCACTCTGTGTCTGACCCCGGGAGTGTGTGATGGGACAGTGTAGAGGGAGTTTCACTCTGTGTCTGACCCCGGGAGTGTGTGATGGGACAGTGTGGAGGGAGTGTGTGATGGGACGGTGTAGAGGGAGTGTGTGATGGTATGGTGTTGAGGGAGTTTCACTCTGTGTCTGACCCCGGGAGTGTGTGATGGAACGGGTGGTGGAGGGAGTGTGGGATGGGACGGTGTAGAGGGGAGTGTGTGATGGGACGGTGTAGAGGGAGTGTGTGATGGGACAGTAATGGAGGGAGTTTCACTCTGTGTCTGACCCCAGAGTGTGTGATGGGACGGTGTAGAGGGAGATTCACTCTGTGTCTGACCCTGGGAGTGTGTGATGGGACAGTGTAGAGGAGGGGAGTGTGTGATGGGACGGTGTAGAGGGAGTTTCACTCTGTGTCTGACCCCGGGAGTGTGTGATGGGGACAGTCTGAAGGAAGCTTTAATTTGTGTCATTCAGTCTCAGGATACAGGGAGCCATATTGTGGACATGTTTCGGAGAGGACAGTCTGTCACTGTGGGAGACCTGTGAACAGAACAGACTGTCCTCAAATGACAGTGACAGACGCCTGGCTTCGGGCTGGTGTTCAGCAGACTCTCAACGGTCGCTCAAGCTGACCGGAGCCAAGCCGCCCTTCCGCTGACCTCGATCGAGGCGGTCAGCCGCTTCCCGCCACTCTCAGCGAGCGATGGACTGGCACCCTCTGTGTGCTATTGTCACACGCACCAAGACCCAGTGCAAAGCTCGTCTTGCATAATGTTCACACAGATCAAATCATTACACAGTGCACTGAGCTGAACAGAATAAGGTGTAACAGCTGCACAGAAAACGCCGGTAAGAAATACCATCTTCAGATCGTAATGAGGCAGATTGTGATGTCACTCGACCATCCTAACATAGGAGAGTCTGATAATGGAGGGGTGGGCGCTGTTTCTTGAGCTGGTGGGGCGTGCTTTCAGGCTTTTGTATCTGATGGGAGGGGGAAGAAGAGGGATTGTTCGGGGGTGGGTGGGGGCTTTGATCACACTGGCTACTTTACCGAGGCAGTGGGAAATATAGACAGAGCCCATGGAGGGGAGGGAGGTTTTAGTGATGTGCTTGAGCTGTGTCCACACCTCTCTGCCATTGCCATCAGGAGGTGACTTTTTTTTATTGCGTGTCGGTAAAAATTGGTATTGGTCAAAGGGGGACATGCTGAATTTCTGAGAAAGTACTGTAGGTGAGTGACTATCGACTGCACACCTGCAATGGCATTTAAACACCTAACAATGGACAAAACCTCGCCACTTGCCAGATCATAGACACAGGAGATTCCGCAGATGCTGGAAATCCAAAGCAACACACACAAAGTGCTGGAGGAACTCAGCAGGCCAGGCAGCATCTACGGAGACGAATAAAGAGCCAAGATTTCAGTCTGAGACCCTTCATCAGGATTCATGAAGTCAATAGTAATCCAATTCCAATAGAGCTTCTTAAACACCACTTCCAGCAGCCCATTCCAGACATACACCACACTCTGTGCGGGGGAAAAAAACACGTCCACTACTCATCTCCTTTGAACTTAAGTGTAATCCAACTCGAATGCAATGTCAGGCATTTCAATGCTGGGGGGGAAAAGAATCAGATCAGATTTAATTTCCATAGATGTTGCCTGACCTGCTGAGTTCCTCCAGCATTTTGTGTGTGTGTTTGGCCTTGGATTTCCAGCATCTGCAGATTTCCAAGTGTTTGAGATCAGGTTTATTATTGCTGACGTACCAAGTGAAATTTTTATTTGTATGTATTTCTTGAGCTACAACTGCAACGCAACTCTCCTTCTTTAACCCTTTACAACGACCGATTAACCTACCAAGCCCCAGGTCTTTGGAAATATGGCAGGAAACCCACACTGTGACGGGGAGAACATGCAAGCTCCTTACAAGCAATGCGGATTGAACCCGGGTCACTGGAACTGTAAGCCGTTGTGCTAGCCACTACCCAACCCTTCTTGATCTGCCGGAGCAGTTACAATAAGCTAAAAAGTGAATAAATAACGTAAAAGAGGACTAGTGAGTGGTGTTCATGGGCTCAGAAATCTGACGACAGGGAAGAAGTTGTTCTTATACCAAGTGTCTTCTTTTTCCATGCCTCTCAATCTCAGGAGCTTGTTCCGCCATCTCCTTTGAGTACATGTACCTGTGCGTGTGACAGTGAACGAACAACGGTACTGTACATCACACGACAACCTTTAAGATCAATCTATTTCTTAAATGTCCCTAATGTATCTGCCTCTAAGTCATCCAAGACAGCATGTTCCACACACCCACCGATCTTATGTCCACTGTACCTCTGACATCACCCCCCCCCCCATTCTTTCCTCCGACCACTTTAAAATTATGCCATTTCACCCCTGGGAAAAAGTCTCTGGCTGTCCACTCTATCTCTGCCTCTTACCATCTCGTACACCTCCATCCTCCTTCACTCCAGAAAGAAAAGCTCGAGCTCACACAGCCTCTCATCACAAGGCGTGCCCTCCCTCTGGGCGGGGCAGTATTCTGGTAAATCTCCTCTGCACCCTCTCTAAAGCTTCCTATAATGAGATGCCAGAAATGAACACAATATTCCAAGTGTGATCGAACAGGGTTTTATAGAGCTGCAACTTTACCTTACAGCTCTCGAACTCGATCCCCGACTAACGAAGGCCGACACACCATACACCTCCTTAACCGCCCTGTCAGCCCGCACAGCAGCTTTGAGGAATCTATGGACATGGAGCCCAAGATCTCTCCATTCCTCCACACTGTTAAGAATCCATTAACCCTATACTCTGCCTCATGTTTGAGCTTCCAAAAAGAATCACTTCACATTTTTCCAGGTTGAACTCCATCTGCCACTTCTCAGCCCTCTGCATCCTGTCAATGTCTATAGTAACCTACAACAACCTTCCACACTATCCACAACTCCACAACCTCTGCATCACCTGCAAACTCAATAACCCACCTTCCACTTCTCATCCAAGTCATTTATAACAGTCACAACGATCAAGGGCCCCTGAATGGTATCTTGCAGAACACTATTAGTTACTGACCTCTAGGTAGATATGCTCCATTTATAAAATACAGGAGCAAAATTAGGCCATTCAGCCCATCGAGTCTGATCCACCATTCCATCACGGCTGATTTATGATCCCTATCAACACCATTTCCCTACCTCTCTCCATAACCTTTGACATCCAAACTAATCAAGAACCTGTCAACCTGGGCTTTAAATATACCCAGTGACCTGCCCTTCACAGCCGATCATGGCAGTGAATTCCACAGATTCGTTATGCTCTGGCTGAAGAAATTCCACCTCCTCTCTGTTCTAAATGGACAGCCATCTATTCTGAGGCTGTGCCCTCTGATCCCACACTTCCCCCACTATTAGATCTTCAAAATTCGTAAGGTTTCCCTGAGATCTCCCCCCATTCTCCTAAACTCAGACCTCAGAGCCACTAAACACTCGTCAGATGTTAACTCTTTCATTGCTGGGATATTCTCACGAACCTCCTCTGGGCCATCACCAATACTTGCAAGGGGCTCGAAACTACTCAGAATACTCCAATTACGGTCTGACCAATGCGTCAGCTGCCACAAACACCCCTCTGCTTTCTGAGGGCAAGCCAATTCTGAATCCACACAGCCAGGTTTCCATGCCTCCTGACTTTCTCAAAGAGCCGACTGTGGGGAAGCTTACCGAATGCCTTACTGACATCAGTGTACGCTCATCTCTTCTGCTGCTGCAGCCCGGCCACTTCACAGTTCAACATGTTGAGATGCTCTTCTGCACACCCCTGTTGTAATGCGCGGTTATTTTTGAGTTACTGTCGCCTTCCTGTTAGCTTGAACCAGTCTGGCCGTCCTCCTCTCAGCTGTCTCATTAGTGAGGAGTTTTCATCCACAGAACGAACAACCAGTCACCAGATATTTCTGTTTCCTGCACCGTTCTCTGCAAACTAGAGGCTGCTGTGTGTGAAAATCCCAGATCAGCATTTTCTGAGATACTCAAACCACCCCATCTGGCACCAACAATCATTCCATGGTCAAAGTCACTTAGATTACATTTCTTCCCCATTTTGGTTTGCTCTGAACAACTGAACCTCTTGACCACGTCTGCGTGCTTCTATGCAGATTAGATGTTTGCATTAACGAGGTGTACGGTGTACCTAATGAAATGGTGACTGAGCAACTTCCACTGCTTTGCCTTCATCAGTTTGTTTTGACCTTGACCTGGCTCTGCCCTCTCTGTTTCAGATGTCTCACCCATTGTGGCCGGGGTTATCGGGGCCACAGTACTGGTGGTGTCGGTCTCGCTGACCGTCTTCGTGTGGACCTGCTGCCAGAGGCGCCTGGCTGGCAACACCAAGAACCCCCCCTACAAGTTCGTCCACATGCTGAAGGGCATCAGCATCTACCCAGAGACGCTGAGCAGCCGCAAGAAGCTGGGGACGCCCGCGGCGGGAGAAGGACGGTGCCGGAGGAGGGGAGCGAGAGGCGGGGGGCGACTGCTTCCACCCAGAGTCCGGCCAGTGCTCTGCCCCCTTCGTCGAGGGGCTGCCTTTGACGTCAGGTTACCAGGAGATCCCGGATGACGAAGCCTCCCCCAAGGACAGCACCAGCTCCTTGGACAGCAAGGCACCCCTCGCCCACATCGCCGGAGACGGAGGTCAGCCTGGGCAACCTGAGCATCACTGTGGACTACAACTTCCCGAAGAAGGCCCTGGTGGTGATGATCCAGGGGGCCCACGGCCCTGCCGGTGATGGACGAGACCACACTGACCTCTGACCCCTACATCAAGATGACCATACTGCCCGAGAAGAAGCACCGCGTCAAGACGCGGGTAATGAGGAAGACCCTGGACCCAGTGTTCGACGAGACCTTCACTTTCTATGGGATCCCTTACAGCCAGCTTCAAGAACTGCTCCTCCACTTCCTGGTCCTCAGCTTTGACCGGTTCTCCCGGGACGACGTGATCGGAGAGGTGACGGTGCCACTGGCCGGGATCGACCCCGGCAGCGGGGAGGGTGCAGCTGACACGGAGATCTTACCCCGATGCATACAGGTGAGGCTGACGTCCTACGCGGAGTATTATGCTTGGGCCCCTGCTGACAGGGAAGCCCTTGACGCTGGGAAGAACTCGGAGAAGATTTCCACCAGTTTAAAGGGATGAGGCTGTGTATAACCCTGTCCAGTTTTCAGAATCCTCGAGGGACTGGGTTTGGAGAGAGGTTGAGCAGTTTGGGAATTTCTTCCAGCACAGTGTAGATTGAGGGATGGCTTATGGAGGTGCATAAAATAGTGAGATTTTAGAACCATAGAACACTACAGCACAGTACAGGCCCTTCAGCCCTCCATGTTGTGCCGACCCATATAATCCTTAAAAAAAAAAGTGCTACCCCACAACCCTCCATTCTTCTTTCATCCATGTGCCTGTCCAAGAGGCTCTTAAATACCCCTAATGTTTTAGCCCCCACCACCATCCCTGGCAAGTCATTCCAGGCACTCACAACCCTCTGTGTAAAAAAACTTACCCCTGATGTCTCCCCTAAACTTCCCTCCCGTAATTTTATACAGATGCCCTCTGGTGTTTGCTATTGGTGCCCTGGGAAACAGGTACTGACTATCCACCCTATCTATGCCTCTCATAATCTTGTAGACCTCTATCAAGTCCCCTCTCATTCTTCTACGCTCCAAAGAGAAAAGTCCCAGCTCTGCTAACCTTGCTTCATATGACTTTGTTCTCCAATCCAGGCAATATCCTGGTAAATCTCTTCTGCACCCTCTCCATAGCTTCCACATCCTTCCTATAATGAGGTGACCAGAATTGAACACAATACTCTAAGTGCGGACTCACCAGAGATTTGTAGAGTTGCAACATGACCTCTCTACTCTTGAACTCAATCCCCCTGTTAATGAAGCCTTCTTAACTACCCTATCAACCTGCGCAGCGACCTTGAGGGATGTATGGATTTGAACCCCAAGGTCCCTTTGTTGATCCACACTCTTAAGTAACTGACCATTAATCCTGTACTCAGTCTTCTGGTTTGTCCTTCCAAAATGCATCACCTCACACTGTCCGGATTGAACTCCATTTTAGAAGAGATTAGCTCTATCTGTCATACGTACACTGAAACATCAAAACATACTCAACAGTAAAATGCATCATTTGCATCGACGACAAATGCATAACGTTGGCAGGGTCACAGATTAGGTTAACACATGCAGAGTGCTGGAAGAACTCAGCTTGCTTCTGTGACCATCCTGATGAAGGATCTTGTATAGAAATGTCGACTGTTTATTCCCCTCCACGGACGCTGCCTGACCTGCAGAGTTCCTCCAGCATTTTGTCTTGGATATCCCAGAATTTGCAGAATCCTTTGTGTTTCTGTTTTAGATTAAGGTTCGATTCATTTGTGACTTGTACGTCACAAAACATTGAAACAGACACCAAGTCAGGCAGCATCTACGGAGGAAATGTTTCGGGACGAGACCTTTCCCTCATGTTTAAAATGCACAGTGAAATACATTGTGCTGGAGCAGAGCTCAAGTGTTACCACACTTCTGATGCCAATAAAACATGCCCACATTTCCCAACTTCAACCCAAACACCTGTTGGTTTTTGTGTGTGGGAGGGGTTTGGGGGTTTGTTGTTGCTGCTGTTCTTTTTTTTACAGGGGAGGGGTTTGATGTTGCCGCTGTTCTGTTTTACAGGGGAGGGGTTTGATGTTGCCGCTGTTCATTTTTACAGGGGAGAGGTTTGGGGTTTTTTAATGTTCTGTCAGCCGTTTTCTGTGCAGGCAATCTGTTAGTTTTTTTTTATGCAAGGGAGGAGTGGGGGGGTTAGGGTTTGTGAGTTTTGTTTATTTTTTCTTTTTGTGCAGGGAGGGGGTGTTGATGTCTTTTCTTTCAGTAGTTTTTCTGAATTTCATGGCAATCTGGAGAAGACAGATATCAGAGTTGTATTGTACACGCATACCTTGACAAACTGAACCTTCAAACCTTTTGGGACTGTGGGAGAACCCAGAGGAATCCCACATGGTCACGGAGAACGTACAAACTCCTGACAGACAGTGGTGGGAATCCAATGAGCTGGTGCAGAAAAGAAAGGCCATAGTGCCCCTGGTGAATGGTGGAACGAACTTTAAAGTGAGAGGGGAAATATTCAATCACAACCTGAGGGTCAATTTTCACCCAGAGGGTGCTCTGTATATGAATGAACATGAATGAGATTCCAGAGAAAGTAGTTGAGGCAGGTACATTAGGAATTGTACCTGGCAACAAGGTCATAAGAGAGTTTTTGGAAACTGGCCTTCACAAATCAGGAGTATAGGAGTTCAGATATTACACTGAAGTTGCACAGGACGTTGATGAGGTGTAATTTGGAGTATTATGTGCAGTTGTAGTCACCTACCTCTTCTCAGAGTTGTATGTGGTGGACATATATACGTACTTTGTTCATTCATTTACTTTGAACCTATAGGAAAGATGCAAATAAGATTGAAAGAGTGCAGAGAAAGTTTACAAGGATGTTGCTGGGACTTGAGGACCTGAGTTATAGGGAAAGGTTGAATAGGTTCGGACTTTATTCCCTGGACGAAAGGAGATGGGAGAGATATTACAGGGTATAGATCGGGTAAATGGAAGAATTTTTCCACTCAGGTTGGGTGAGACCAGAACTGGAGGACATAGGCTTAGAGTGAAAGGTGAATCTGAGGGGAGGCTTCTTCACTTCGAGGGAGAAGTGAGTGTGGAACGAGCTGCCAGCAGAATGGGTGGATGCTGGTTCAATTGTCACATTGAAGAGAAGTTTGAATAAGTACATGGATGGGGGGTGAGTGTGGAGGGTCATGGAGCAGGAAGATGGCACAGAGTGAAACTCCCTCTACACCATCCCATCACACACTCCCGGGGTCAGACACAGAGTGAAACTCCCTCCACACCGTCCCATCACACACTCCCGGGGTCAGACACAGAGTGAAACTCCCTCTACACCGTCCCATCACACACTCCCGGGGTCAGACACAGAGTGAAACTCCCTCCACACCGTCCCATCACACACTCCCGGGGTCAGACAGCAGAGTGAACCTCCCTCCACACTGTCCATCACACACTCCCAGGGTCAGACACAGAGTGAAACTCCCTCCACATCATCCCATCACACACTC